>NC_141602.1:26232679-26440179 GCF_047967505.1 Dipteris shenzhenensis | reverse complement strand
GGTAAAGAACACAAGTGCTTGTTCTTATGCTCATGAGACAACAAAATGCATGACATGGGAAACCAATGGGGTCTTACTTTTGATGTTTGTATGTATGTATGTATGTATGTATGTATATATATGCATGTACGTACATACATACATCTATATATATATATATATATACATATATATATATATATATACATATATATATATATATATATATATGTATGTATATGTTGATGCATATATGTATATATTGATGCATACAATTTTGATATATGGAGAAAATGGACATGAATATCATCTAAACTGGCTCTTGCCGTTTGATTTGATATATAACATGACCCCATTTGGATTTGTAAGTCCAAAGATACGGGGTCCTACTTTTAGGGCCTGAATGCCTGAAATAGGCAGCGCGTTAACGCGAATGCCTGAAATAGGCAGCGCGTTAACGCGCTCCCTATTTCATGCATTTAGGCCTCAAAAGTAGGACCCCATTGTGTTGCCAATGGGGTCCTACTTTTGAGGCCTAAATGCATGAAATAGGGAGCGCGTTAACGCGCTGCCTATTTCAGGCATTCAGGCCTTAAAAGTAGTACCCCGTATCTTTGGACTTGCATATCCAAATGGGGTCATGTCATATATCAAATCGAATGGCAAGATCCACTTTAGATGGTTTTCATGTCCATTTTCTCCATCAACTAAAACTATATTCATCAAATAATGTTATTGATCAATTTTTGGCATACCCCCCCAAAATCAAGACCCCCATTGCAAAGAAAGGTAAAGAACACAAGTGCTTGTTCTTATGCTCATGAGACAACAAAATGCATGACATGGGAAACCAATGGGGTCTTACTTTTGATGTTTGTATGTATGTATGTATGTATATATATGCATGTACATACATACATACATACATACATACATACGTACATACATACATACATACATACATACATATATATATATGTGTGTGTGTGTGTGTGTGTGTGTGTGTGTGTGTGTGTGTGTGTGTGTGTGTGTATGTATGTATGTATATGTTGATGCATATATGTATATATTGATGTATATATTGATGCATAAAATTTTGATATATGGAGAAAATGGACATGAAAATCATCTAAATTGGGTTTGATTTGATATATGACATGACCCCATTTAGATTTGTAAGTCCAAAGATATGGGGTCCTACTTTTAGGGACTGAATGCCTGAAAGTTGCCAATGGGGTCCTACTTTTGAGGCGTAAATGCATGAAATAGGCAGCGTGTTAACGCGCCGCTTATTTTAGGCATTCAGACCCTAAAAGTAGCACCCTGTATCTTTGGACTTGTATATCCGAGTGGGGTCATGTCATATATCAAATCGAATGGCAAGATCCAATTTAGATGGTTTTCATGTCCATTTTCTCCATCAACTAAAACTATATTCATCAAATAATGTTGTTTATCAATTTTTGGCATACCCCCCCCCAAAATCAAGACCCCCATTTTGTTGTATGTATATATGTATGTATATACATACATATATATCTATATGTGTATATATGTGTGTGTGTGTGTGTGTGTGTGTGTGTGTGTGTGTGTGTGTGTGTGTGTGTGTGTGTGTGTGTGTATACACACATGTATGTATGTATGTATGTATGTATATATATATATATACATACATACATACATATGTATATATTGATGCATATATTGATGCATATCTTGATGTATATATTTATTCATACAGTTTTGATTGATGGAGAAAATAGGCATGAAAACCATCTAAATTGGCTCTTGCTGTTCGATTTGATATAGGACATGATCCCATTGGGATTTGTAAGTCCAAAGATACGGGGTCCTACTTTTAGGGCCTGAATCCCTAAAATAGGTAGCTTGTCAATGTGCTACCCATTTCATGTATTTAGGCCTCAAAAGTAGGACCTCATTTGGTCCTACATGGGGTCCTACTTTTGAGGCCTAAATGTATGAAATAGGCAGCGCATTGACACGCTGCCTATTTCAGGCATTCAAGCCCTAAAAGTAAGACCCCGTATCTTTGGAATTACAAATCCAAATGGGCTCATGTCATACATCAAATCAAATGGCAAGAGCCAATTTAGATGTTTTCATGCCTATTTTATCGATTTAATAAAGCTATATGCATCAAATAATGTTGTTTATCAATTTTTGGCATACACCCCCAAAATCAAGACCCCCATTGGAAAGAAACGTAAGGAACACAAGTGCTTGTTCTTATGTTCAGGAGACATTAAAAGAGAGGCCTGGTAGCCCAAAAATGGCAGCGCATCAATGCGCTATCATTTTTGGGTTGCCAGGTCTCTTTTTGTTGTCTCACGAGCATACATATGGAGGTTACTATACAATATAATTAAGAAGTAGTATTGAAGTAGTTCTACAATTTGGATGCATTAAGAGCATTCATATAGCAAGGAAGAATATAATAATTGAATACATTTTTTTTTCAATACATATTGCTAGTGAGACTACCAAAAAGAGGCTCTACCCCTCATGATGTCTCTGGATATAGAATATGAGATTGCTTGATGCTTGGATTGCAGTTGGAAACGTTGCGTGGGCAAAGCCACTATATGCCTCAAGTGTTGGAAATTGATGTATGGCTCAAGTGCTAGAATGTGCAAATCATGGCCAAAATCAAGACCCCTTAGAGATTCCATGAGGGCTATCCTTTTACTACTACACACATCACCTTTAGTCGAGGGCAGAACCATTCGTCATCACAAGCAGCAAGTTCATGGGACCCCATCCCATGATCCAAGGCATTATTCAAAGACAAAGTATTTCTGACCATTCCCAAATTGAGTTTGCCAATTCCTAATCTAATTGATTTCACTTACAGGACTTGCAATGCTTGCAAAGCCCTTGCTTAAGCTTGAATGGGCCTCTTGATTTTGGGGGTATGATGGTCAAAAATGGCTTAACACGCCCAAAATCAAGAGGCTCATTCAAGCTTAAGCAAGGGATTTGCAGGTCTTGTTTTTGGGTGGCAAAAGCACGAAAAATGACAGCGCATTAAGGTGTTTCCATTCTTATGCTTCCCCCCTCCAAAAACAAGATCCCCAAGCTATTCATTGGAGACACCAAAATGAGGAGAAGGATGACATGAGGAGTAGAGGAGCTAGCCAATGAGGGGAGGGATAGCCTTGGAATTGCCAGCAACAAGCATGATGCAAGGAGGTGAGAAGGCAAAGAAGCAAGGAGGTGAGGAGGTGAGGAAGCAAGGAGGCGAGGAGGCAAGAGGCAGTCTTGAAGGGCAACAAGAGGGTGGAGGTGGCCAAAAGAGTATGCAGGAAAGGGAGGGATGGAGATTGCTTGTAGGAAATGCTTGGATTAATGCTACAAATGCCTTTTTTTTTTTTGTGTTTTGCAGCATGAAATTTTTATGGCATTTTTCTTTTAAAAAATACAACGTTGTTGTGATTAATTGGGCTACAAACAACTCAAGTGGTAAAGCACCATGGATTAGTACAACAATATACATCACAAATGGATGCATACACTCATATAAATCACTGATGGATGCATACACCTATACTCACATCAATTTCCAATATTGTATTAGATGGACCCTTAGCATATATGTGTGCATAGAAGACCATTTCCTACATTGATCCTTGATTTCATAGTTAAATTATTCCCTTTCTCACATTCTAACATGTGAAGATTTAATGTACATGCATTATGGGCACATTATATTGTAGTTTATGACTAACTTTTTTTATGAATGCATGATACTTGTATATGGTCAAGGAAGGTATATTATCATTTTTGAATGACAAGATTACTCTATGCTCCATTTTATCCTATATTAAAAACTATGATCACTAGATATTACATAAATGTATTGCTCCATTATATCCTATACTAAAAACTATTTTGACCCAAATACATAATGCCAATTGAGGTTAGTACTCATGACAAGTGATGAAAACAATCTAATGGTATGAATGAGATCTTATAAATTTTGGATATATAATATGGGTACTATGTTGATTGAGCTATTTTTCTAAGGGAATATTTTCAACTTAATTACTAAATACATACTTACAATGGTGACCTGATTCCCATCTATATGTATAATCAAGTTTTACTTTGTGTTTAAAAAAAAGCTTTTGCATAAGGTTAAAATTCGAATAGTATTTATATTTGTTTAAGACTACCCATTGAGCTGGCTCCTATCCTTATATTGAACATGATAATGTTCATAAAGATTTTATGAATACAAATAGATAGCATTGGCTCTCTTTTTAGTGGTTGGGAATGAACCCTAAAAGTACCCTAAAACGACTATGTATTCCCTTATTTGTAGCATGGAAGTGATCATGGTAGAGTGGCATAATCCCTATTTTGCTTTTTTCATAGGTTTTTTTGCTACTCATGGTCGGCGGATACACCACGGCATAGATCCAAATAGATATTTGGTTTTTTGCTTCAACTTGCTTGACTAGACTTTCCTTGATGATTGTTCGATTGTGCATCATGAGTAGTCACTGGCTTAATTGATGCATTAAGTGCAATGTTTTCCTTAAAGTTTTTCATACTACAGGATACGAGTTTGCTTATAGGGGTGGAAATAGAAGCTTGTTAACACCTGGTGCATATTTTTCGTTAGATGCAGTAGGATACTAGTTACAGAGTGTCGGCCAATTATTTCACTTGAATCATGCTCCTCTTATGCTTGAGTTTATGGTCACGTATTGAGTTTAACATAATAGTCTACAGGATACTGGATGAGCACTCAACATAGTGGTTAGATGCATTCATTTCTAGTTCCGATAGAACTATCATTCAGACATTGGTCATAATAAAAGTATGGAGGGCTAAAATCCTTTTTTGGCTCCCTAAGTTTTTTAAAGCATGGTATTGTCCAGATTACATAGGTATTTTCACTAAGCAAAATTAATGCTTATGATGAAAATGTGTTTTTTTTCTTTTGACATAGTTAGTTCTATTTCCATGTTTTTGGATCGAATGTATGGATGATCTTCTGCAAGCATAAAAGACATGATATGTATATGTAGCACATGATCATGTTTACATATTTTCAGTCATATATTCTACCTTGTGATCTATCATTATCTTGCTGTGTGGATGTTCAATCTGAGTAGTGTTTGCCTTTTTTATCGCAAATTTTATGTATTCTTATGTCTCTACCTCTCCACAATGACTCAAATTGATAGTATGGGGATGAAAGAGAAGTTAATTGTGAGTTTCAGGCATGCCTTCATTGTTGGAATATGTTTAATTTGCTTATGATCACATCAATTGTTCCAATGATATTGAGGGGAATAAGATGCTGGATGAGGTTCTCGCTCGCTTGAAACCTATTTAATCTTGCTCGCTTATTTGGGGCTGCTCGCTTTTCTCCGCTCACTTTTTGGTAATCCTCCATCTGACTCATGTGCATATACTATGCATCCATATGAGCAAATCTGGCCCAAAAGAAAATGCCAATAAGTGCCAAATGACTCAAGCATAAACACCGTCCACTGGCATATGCATCAATTATATCTCATCCAAGAGAGCATAGCACTATCAGTGCATCACCTGCAATGTGTCAAAGCTGTCCCTCAGCTTAAAATAGCATCCATGTGCAAAGCATCCATAAAAATAGCATCCCACAAGGCAATTTGGGCCTATCAGTGCATCCAACAAGGACCGCAATGCATCCAAATGGCCTATAAATCATCCACTGCAACCCAATGCACACCACGAATGAGCGCACAAACACTGCTCAAACTGCAACTAGAGTGATCTGCATAAGGTAATCATAGTCCCACGGTAATGAGTGCTACTGAAAATAGAACCTGAGATGCTTCAAAACATGGGCGCCATTGCATAATCGGACTCAGCAAGAAAATCTGCAAATATCTCTCTTCTGCCAGAACTCCAAAATCCCAACCGATGAGTGAGAAATGGGAGTCAACACTTATCCACTGCCATGTGGCATAAATCTAAGGTTTCAAAACCTTAGAATGAAAAATGCATAACAGAGAGATGAAATCGAATACACAGAGATTTATAACTCTGAAAATCCTCTACCGAATCATGCAAGAACTGATAGGTAGGGGTTTCTGGGCATCCGGAACGCAATGGGATAGACGGTTTTGGAAACCGTGGTCTCAATCACTGGGTCCAACACACGGAGTGAAAAACGTTTTTTGAAATAGAGCTGTTTGTAAACTCCACCAGAGTGCGAATGATGAGCAACATAGAAGTTTTAGGACCTCTTGAGTCCACCGGAACTGACAGATCTGCAAATGATTGCTCCAAACTTGAGTTCCAACACCCGGGCAAAAAACGCAGGAACTGACACAGTGACTCAGAAATCCAATGTAATGATCCCAGATTCAGGAATGAAGGTGTTTCCAGGCTCCTGAAGTAATGTGGACACCAAAAGCAAGCAATAGTTGCCTCTACAAGTCAATACAGAGTCTCTGTCATCGAACGGAACAGGGAAAAGCTCAAAAAACGACTTTTTCTTTGAAAGCTCTTAACAGGCTCTCAAAACCACTTCGCAAAGCCAAAGTGACTTTTCCAAAGGTTTCTCCAAGGTCTCTGCACACTCAGATGCAAGTAAAGTCACCCACAAAGCTTCCCACAGAGCTTCTCCTTCCTCCCACAAAGCTGCTGAGCTTCCAAGCATTCACGCACGCTCAGCTAGATCACCCGAGCTCTGATACCAGTTGAGAGTGCTCTCAACGGAAGCAAGAACGAAAGAAGGAGAGAGAGAGACAGAGAGCCACACAAGTTTGGTGGGTGCAGAACCACCCTAATCTTCTTTTTCATTCATTTATATATGTGTTTGAGTATTGTACATAACTGGGGTTAAGGCACAGTGACCTTTAACCCCACAAGCGGTGTGATGCCAAAAATTGATATTTTTAATTTGGCATTGGTATTGTTTTTCTCTATGTTTGATAAGAGTTTGAGTATCAAGTGATAGCCTAGCGGCTCTCACTTATTTCTATTTTCTATGATATTATATGGGATGGAGAGGATGAGTGGAATGGCTCATTGTAAATACCATAGGTATGAATTATAAATACCTTGGTATGGGGTGAGAGTTATTTGTGTATGGGATATTATGGAGTTTTTTAGAAAATAGGAAGTAAGTCATATAAAGAGGTGGGCTCATGTCCATGTGTTCCAATAATATAAGAGAGGCCACATGACAAGCGTGTGGAAGGCATGTGGAGGAGTGTGAAGTCAAGAGGAATCCTTCTAGAACTCCTATGTGGAATAAGGAGGATGTGGACATGTGGAAAAGAGAGGGTCCCTATGGGCTCCATGTGGAGAGACTCTTGACTTTCTCAATATTTTAAGAGTCTTGAGCATCTTTTGATGGGACACATGGCAAGACTAGCCAAAAAGGACAAATGGGTGAAGGAGGGTGACAAAATCTCTATAAAAGGAGCCCTCCTCTCCCTTGTTCATCAATCTCTTCCACCATTAGGCCTCATGTTGCTGTAGCTCTAGTCTCCTCAAGCCTCTTCCATGAGCCTTCTCTCCCTCTTGTCGATATCCTCTTATGTAGACTCTTGAGTCCATCTCTCTCTAGTTCGTTCTCTCTCTATGAGTAGTCTTGGAGCTTCCGCTCCCTCTTGTATGTCTAAAACCTCTTCTTCTCCCTTGTGTTTATAGTGTTGGAGTGGATTCTCACTCTATTGGTAATGAAGGTCACTTCAGGTTCTCTTTGTCTTGAGTGTCTCTTCCCTTTTCTTTCTTTCAAAGCCTTAAAAGTTCTTTCTATTCGGCCACCCACTGTGCACACATGGTCCATCTATTTCCCGAGCCACCATGTAAACTTTTTTCCCTCTTCTAGGGGAAATCTATGAGGGGTGGATCATTGATGAAGATGGAGTCTTGAGGGAGCATCCTGCTCAGGCGAAATTAGCATGGGTGGAGGGCAGTTTTCATGACAGTTTGACCCCCTGTTAGTGTTTTGCTCATAACTTTCTGCTCAATAGTCCGATTTTGATGAAATTTATATCAACGCAAAGCTCTCTTTAAGGCGCATGTTCTTATTGATCAAATCTCGAATCAAATACTGCTGCAAAAAGTTATGAGTCTCTGTGTTTGACAATCTATTTTCATGATAGTTTTTACCCCCATCTAGTAAACTATCCATAACTTTTTGGTCGCTTCTTTGTTTCTTACGAAACATATATCAGCACGAAGTTCTCTTTAAGGCGCATGTTTTTATGTGATCAGATCTTGAATCAAATACCAGTGTAAAAAGTTATGAGTCTCTGTGTCTGACAGTCTATTTTCATGATAGTTTTTACCCCCTCTAGTAAACTATCCATATCTCTTCAACCATTTGTCTGTTTTCAAAGAAACTTATATCAGCGTGAAGCTCATCTCAAGTGCATCTCTTTGTGTGCTTGAATCTTTGATATCATATCTCTACTGAAAGTTATAGGTCTTTGTGTCTAATGACAGTTTGTAGAGTGTTTTGAGCTAAGTGTAAAGGTGTCTATGAAGAAGGTGCAATGTTTCCTCAGAATCTACCCATCCGACCTAATCAGCCCCTTCAAACTCCTCAATATATATCAGTTTATGTCATGTTGAGTAGCAAGATCTTCTTTCAACAACGTATTGCTCTTCTCTTTGGTACAGACCGGCTTGCTAAGATTATGGCCTCTGCTGATCCTTTCTTTCTCCCTATGCTTGATTACAACATCACTTGGGATCTTACCATCTTCATTCTCATCTGAGGGAGGAAAGTATGGTGTGGTATCTTGGTATAAAAGCTTCTTTCTAATGTCCCATTCTCAATGATAAATGTCTTTGTCAATCAATTCGAAAGTAGCAGGAAGTGAAGAGGTGCGTGAAGTTTATTACCCCCAACTTCATGTCACAGCGGTCATGACTCTAGATGAGATCCGTGAGTGAAAAGAGAACCTTCTTTGACCATTTATTGCCATAGGGTATGACTATGCCTTGAGATTGTCTGGCACTCTGTTGCGTGGTCTTTTTCAACTTGACATGTATGAGAAAAGACCAGCCAGCCAAGGCAACCATGAGCCAAGAAAGTCTAGAGGAAGAAAGACCATGAACAAGCCTCGCAAGCATTGCTAGAAGCCAACACCCTATGTGCCTCCCAGCAAGATGCCCCCCAAGGACTCACCCCAAGGAAAGGAAGAGACTGTTCCATACATGACCTAGGTGACAATGCAATTCCCATTGGGTGCCAAAAGGAAGAGAATGTGCCATGCATGACCCACGTGACAATGCCATTCCCATTAGGTTCCAAAACCATTAAAAGATGCTCAAGGGTCCGATGAGGGAAATCGATGGCAGCCCAAGCAGTAATGACACAATGACTACTTGGGTACAAAGGTCATGTGCAGTAGCCCCACAAAGACCTACCTCTAAAATGGAGGTAGTGCCACAAGAACCTACTATAAGGGAAGTCCATGCCTCGACATCAGTGCCCCCTCTCAATATTCTAATTTTGCCAACCTTTACCCAAGGGCTTCAAGCAAAGAACCCAAACCCCCCAGCTCGGCAACTCCACAAGAATCTATCCCTAACATAGGGGTTGTACCACAAGAAGCTATTGTAGTAGAGGCCAGTCTCCAATAACTAGATGTAACACTACTACCTCTAGAGTAGCACAGAGTGACCAATGTCACCATCAATAGGCTTGAGGGATCAACCATGCAACCCTCACCCAAGGAATCCTCCCAACCAACCAATCCCTTTTTGTCTTGGTCAGCAAAATGAGATATGCCGCCATGTTTTTTTCTTAAAGGATGTTCCATTCCAGAAAGCTCACATCCACACTACGTAGCTTAGGCGAGTGTCCAAGTTAGGTAACAGTTGTCATTTCAACATGCACTAGGTGTGTAGGGTCATAACAGTCCAAACTCAGTCCATACACATGTGTTTAGGGTCGTGACAATCCAATACACAGCATCCCACTCACATGTTTTCGGCATAAGGGCAGGAGACATGTATTTCTCTCACCCCACACCCACACATAGTTTCATTTTCAAGGTGCACTTTTCTTTTTGGCTACCTCACATACTACACTTCAAATTGTCAAATTAGGCTAAGTTGGAGTCCCCTACTCCCCCACCTTGTCAAAAATCTCAAGAAATGTTGATGTCAGTTTAGAATCTTCAAAAAGCCTAACTAGCAAATTTTAGAAAAACGTTGAATTAGGATTAATTTAGGACTGCTAAATTCTTTTAGCGGGGCACTAAATTAATGCTAAATAGCGGCACTAAAATAATTCAGTGCCACTGAATATAGCTGATTTAGTGTTGCTAAATTAGGAAATAGTACAAATTAGCCATAAAATGCTATTTTAGCAATTTCAACCAAGTGCTATTGAAATTTGCCCAGAATTTCCCAATAGCCTCCATTTTGCAAAAACTACTTCCAATGCACCATATCTGCCCCTCCACATGTCATTCAACTATTCTAGTGGACTTCGATACATCTTTCAAGATCACTAATCCTTTGGAGAAATGGAGTCCCATACTTTAGAAGCAATTACCACTAGCCTTGCCACCCCTTCATCCACCCCCTCTACTATTGCAGCCCCCACAGCCCATCTTCCTCTCCACCCCCTCCATCTCCTTGAATTTGATCCTCATTTGATCAAGCATGTCACAATTGAACAAATTCAACTGAAAGCCCCAATGCCACCTTAGCCTCAAGAATCTAGCCAACAGTCCACCACACTGACTAAAAGAATAAAGAAGGCCCCCTAGGTGTCCCTCTTCACCGAGCATACCATGACTATGTCCATCATCTCATCATTGGGCAAACAATGGATGCAAAAAAGTAGTGCTTATCTTGCCCAGATTCCTCTTGTGCTTGGTGGAACCCTACACCTTCAAAACAAATTAGGATTACTATTATAAAAAGCTGCGACACCAATGTGCCAAGCATATGGAATAGATTGGCACCCCAATTCTATTTATGTCATTCATCATGCACATTGTCAAAACAGCATACCCTCTTGGACAATATGGAGAAGCTGATCAAAATTCATAGCCTCACCCTCCTACTCTGATCTAGCCTATCGATGGCCATGCCTAAGGGATGTCCAACTGGCATACTCCCAATGAGAGGTAGAAGTGCTATTTGGGATAGAATTATGGTAGCTTGCCAAGCAAAGCAAGGGCCCCCACCCATTACAAGTATTTGTTATTGCATAACAATGCGGGCTAGCAATAGTGACTATGAGGGGTGTGTGCAGGTAGGTTAGTCATAATGCTGACAGTTCAAGTCTTCAATGGTCCCTAACCGATACCTTGTTCTTGTATGCATGCTATTACTAGCATTTTGACTCTGTTCTTCCCAAAGAGATATATGAGCTCTTGCACTGAGTTATATACATCTTACGCAATGTTATGGGGATCTTCTTCTTTTCTTGCTCTCTGTGTTTCTAGTAGATGATGCAATGTGTATTCATTTATGTATCTCATAGCATTTGCATAGTATAGTGATGCTACACATTGGCGATCACGATGCGCATTCTTACTACGCATGCAAGGAAAGTTGCAATCTTGAAATTAACCTATCTCTAGTAGGGAGACCTAGTTGTTTTATCAGCCTCATGCAATCTCTTCAGTCAGGGAGGGCCATCAGGAGGAGGTGGACCAGATGTTCAACCCGCAGGAGGGGGGACAGATGGTAGGCCAAGTTAAGTACACCAAGTTTTCGGGGAAGAAACTCAATGACCTTGATGCTCATGTCAAGCAATTTGAGAAGGTGTATGTGTCAACAACCCACCACCCATGGTGGCACTCTGACAAGAGGTAGTGTTTAAATCAATCTTGGTGGGCAAGGCATCAAGGTGACTTGCAGAGTATGCGGTGGACCTTTTCACCACATATGATCTCGTCCGCACCGTGTTCTTGAGATGGTTTTGTAAAGATAAAATGATACCACAAACTTTGGAAGGACTGTGATGGTTGGATCAAGGAGATCAAGATGTGGAGGATTATGTGGCCCAATTTCATTTGCTTCTACAATGTGTACCTATAGCGGATTGGCTTGCTCAAGAAGTGCTGAATGACTACTTCATTTCAGGGTTGTCCCATGATTTGTGGATGGCATTGGCTACAATGGATCAGGACCTCACAGCAGTCATGGAACAAGCAGTGTGAGTAGGATAGCACGGTAGAGTGGCCAAGAATCGCAAGTCCTTGAAAGCCAAAGCCAAGAAGAAATCAGTGAAAGCCAAGAATTTCTCCACAAAGGGAGCCAAAAATGGAATTCATTCTGGAGGAACTTATACATATTTCGCTTATTAGTAGGTTGCTCAACTTGGTACTGAAATTCCATCAACAATTGCTGCAATCCCTCAATAAGGAGTCGGAGTTGGAAGAGGTTGGTGTATGCCAAGCTGATTCATCTCTAGTGTTGGTAGTTATTCACACGGATATGAGGATTTCAGCGATTGTGGAAAAAGCACAAGGCCATACTTTTTAGCAAGCTCTGGTTGATGGAGGTTCTAGAGTCAACATCATCACCCTGAAGACATGTTAGGAGATGGGATGGATGTCATGGGAATCGGCACCGTTCCTAGTCTGCATGGCAATTTAGCATCGAGTTAAGCCACTAGGGATCTTATGAGCATTAGTCTTGGAGGTGGCCGGCATTTTGTTTGTCGTCTCCTTTGTGGTGCTGAATATGGAAGCCCCAACGCCAGAATACAGTGTGCTCTTGGGCAAGCCTTGGCTGCGCCAAGCGAAGTTCAAACAAAATTGGGAGCATAATGTCATCTCTGTGTGGAGAGGCAAGAAAAAGGTGTGGGTTGCAATGGGAGTAGCAGCACCCTTGGCAGATGTAGTGCGATCGGTATTGGTAGAGATGGTGAATATGGTGGATGGCCTAGATGATGACAAAGAAGAGGCATTTCTCAAAGCCAACCCGGATTTGGTGCTACTATTTATGGTTGATGTGGAAGGAATTATGGATCATTATCTCCACCAGAAATCTTTTTGTAGGCTCCATCAGTGCAGTTTAAGATGAGGTGGTCGAGCAGCAACAAGCGACAGTTGTCGACATGGATTTGTGAGATCTTCTGTAGCAGCAAGAGCGGGAATTTGAGGAACAGATGAGCCGAATCACAAGGGTGCATGAAGATGTGCTAGACACATTCTTTATGGGGAAGATGGTACATCAAAACTGGTTAAAATTAACACTCTTCTGATAGCAAAATTTTGAACCGCGCTGGTAGCACTACTGATAGACTTCTTTGATGTGTTTGCCTGGAACTATGCCAACATGAAGGGCTTGGATCCGAAGTTCTATCAACATCGGGTGAACTTGAAGCTGGATGCAACTTCGACCAAGACATAGAGGTATTGAATGAATCCGCAAGTGGCCAAACAAGTGCGGGAGGAATTGGAGCACTTATTGAGGGTGGGTTTCATAGCACCGATTGAGAATCTGGAATGGATCTCACCAATTGTCATTGTGCCCAAGGAAAATAAAAAGCTATGGATTTGTGTGGACTACCGCAAGCTAAATGCGGCCACAGTACCGGATCCTTTTCCTTTGCCTTACATGGACTCAATGTGTGGTGGGTCATGAGGTGTACTCATTTCTGGATGGGTATAGTGGGTACAACCAAATCCAAATGGCTCCGACAGATCAACCAAAGACAACATTTAGTCTACACCAGCACAGATTGATTCTTATGATGCACAACAATCATTTTCATACATGGATCAGACTTCATCTACTACCACACCACATGCTATACACAGCAAGAATTTAGTGATCATGCAATTTTTAGCATGTAAGTCCTCTATACGAGGCACTCACCTCTTCTGTTGCATGCAAAGACACATACCATGGCACATTAAACTCATTAGGTGATGCCATTCTAGCATCCATCACTGATGTTTTCACCTCTAACATAGAGCATACCTTGGACATAGTTTCTATGAGTAGTATAGATTAGCAGATCAATCTTCAGGACATTCCAGCATCGGCTCAATCATGTCACATTGCACCACCCTTGGGTATCACCACCTCTTTGGATGAGTAGAACTACCTCATGTGCTAAGGGCTTACTGTCAAATGTGCCTCATGTTGAAGGCTTACTATCGAATGTGCCTCATGTTGAGGGCTTACCAACAAATGTGCATGATTAGAAATGTGGATGATCCATGCTAATGTGTGGGACATCTGCATCCAATCGCTTCAAGATCAACGAGGCTCGAGTCATCGTCGTAAATTAGGGCCGTTGATGAGGAGGTAGCAACATTATCAGGTACCCGAGGAGTTGGGGGCCCGGGGGATGCTAGCTACAATGGCCGGGGAGTTAATTTTGACCTTTGTGCCACAAAGGCACCACTGAGGTTCATCCACAACTAGTTAGGATTGCCATTATTTCACACTATTCTATCTAGCAGTTGATGCAAAAACACCATTTTTTGCCCAAAATGACCTATTCATTGATTGTGCCTATGGGCATTATATGAAAGAAGCTCCCTATTCTATGGTAATTTAGGGTGTGATTTTTAGGTGTGCTTTTTGTCGCAAGCTTTTTGCGAAAGTTACTAAAATTTGTGAGCTTTTTCGACATCCCCCCTTATACACATACAAATCCTAGAGACATTTTATTGGTATATTTAATGAAATTTTGATAAATGTTGATGTATTTTTTAAAATCATAAATCTCAATGCACCATGACCTTTCCTAACACTTCTAAGTAGTGGATTAAGATATAGATTAGCAACAAAATTCTCATTACATTAAATTTTTCCCTTTAATAAGGGTTGGTACACCCCTTAATCCAATACAAGCCTGATCAAATCATTAACATATATGATAATGTGGCTATGGATGAGCTCTCTTAATGAAATGATGTATTCAGAGAACTTGATGCCTCTAATGAAGAACTCAATGGTTCAATGAGAAATTATTACAAAATGAAATAAATATATAGTAATCATCAAACAAAACCTTTGGAAGCTCTAATTTTTTTAAAACAAATCAAAACTTTATATATATATGCATAATTTGGCATTTTTAACACTTGAAATGAGCTCAGAAGGCCCAAAAACCCAAGAAATGACTATAAACATGGTCACCTTTCAATGAATTTTCAAAAAACCATCTAGGAAAAAAGTGCACTTACAAGGCTCGGCTAGAGTCTGTGCCAGGACTCTAGCCAGGCCCTGTAAGTGCACTTTTTTTCCACAGGGGTTTTGAAAAATCATCAAAAGGTACCCATGTTTACAGTTGTTTTTGGGGTTTTTGGGCCTTTTGAGCTCATTTCTAGTGTTAAAAAAGCCAAATTGTGCATGTATCAAAATTGTGTATGTATCAAAAGTGCACTTACAAGGCTCGGCTAGAGTCTATGCTAGGACTCTAGCCAGGCCTTGTAAGTGCACTTTGCATAGACTCCCCATGCTATGGCAAATTCCATCTTATGTTGATCCACTAGAGCTAGATGGACACCTAGTTATGACTAGATAATCCATCTAGAAAAGTTGTTGGCCTCTTTTCCTACAACTTTCTCCCGTACATGCTTTGTGAATGGTAGTGGATAGTGATTCTTTACGTGGCTGCATTTACCTTCTTTAGATCAATACATACTCCTAATATTGTCATTATTTTTACCCCATCCATATTGGGTCCCATGCCCACGACTCCCAGGGGAATTGTTATATGTTGACAGGGCGACTATAGATTATTTTACAAGGTGCACTGAAGCACGTGCGGTGTGGACTGTGAATGCTAAGACTGTGAGTAAATTTGCGTACGAAGACATTTTTTGCAGATGTGGTACACCATTAGAGTTGGTCTCTGATAAGGGTCGAGGTTTTAGTAGTGAATTGATGGACTTGTTATATGATAAACTGAAAATATAACATAAATATGCCAGCCCTTACTACCCCCAGTGTAATGGAATGAATTAGAAATTTAATGGTGAATGCATCAATATAATGGGGAATATCATGAGGACACATGAAAAGAATTGGGATCTTGCTTTGCATTGGGCATTATGGGTTTCCAGGGTTGCAGTCAAGGAAGGCACATAGTTTTCTTCTTTTCATCTTCTTTATGGGAAGGAGGCTTTGTTGCCCTTAGAAGTAGAGATTCCAGCCTTACAAATGTTGATGAAGATGAGTGAAGAATCAGATTCATATTATAAGAATAGGTTATTGGCTTTACAAGAAGCACAACTTGATAGACAAAAGGCAATTGAACATTATACCTTAGCCCAAGAAAATAATAGAAAGAGGGCAAACAAAAAATTTAGAGATAAAAGATTGAAGAGGGTGATTTAGTTTTAAGGTATAACAATAGTTTGGATTCTACTTTCAAGAGAAGAAGTACGTGACTAAATGGGAAGGGCCCTTCCATGTGACAAAGAAGTTTAAGAATGGCTCTTACCAGCTTGAAGACTTGGATGGAAGGCAACACAAGAATAGAATCAATGGTTTCAAACTCAAGAAATATTTTGTCAGGATTATGAGTGTGAGCAGTTGTGGTCCTGTTACTATGAAGCAAGATAAGCTAGAAGACCTCGTGGATGAAGATATCTCAGAGAACTTATACATTCCTGGCTGCTAGACATAAATGTCAGCAGACTAGGGGGTTGGCAAGATGATGAGATAAAATTTGTATCTTGTTTTTTAGCACACCATGTAGATATGGGTAGGCACTTAGGTGTGCACGACTGCTAGTTTGGGGGCTTTTGGATTTAAAGGGAGCTCTTTTGCAAGTTACCATGAGCTGATGTAAATAATTCAAGTTTATGTGAATATGTTTTGCAAAGACACCAGTTGGGAAATGATGAGTTGAAGTGTGGGTGCACTAGTTCGCACTAGTTCACTTCAGAGTTTTGTGGTATCCATGTAACTTGTGTTGGTTTTAGGATGACATGCATCCTTCATTGCCATCCGTTGTCATGTGACGATATTGTCCTGCATCAGTTGTTTTATGTGTGAAGGAACACAAATGGAGACAAGAAGTGAACACCAGTGAATGGATGTGCTCACACACGAAAGCTCCAACAGATGTTCAATAGATAAGAATACAAAGTACTTGGCATATATAGTGACCAAGTAGAACATAAAAATAAACCAAGTACTAGACTAGCCTACAAGGTCATATCTTTGTATATGTCTACAAATCCCCCCTCAAAGATATGACTGAAGTACTCTGGAAACATGTCAGAAGTACCTAGGGCACCTAAAGTACCATGGTTGCACAAATTCATCCATCAGGATATAGCAACCTATGGGGTAACACATGAATAACAATGTCATTTTATAACCCCCCCTGACATTGTTGTTATATCTCGTATCCCCAAGCCGTGTCGGTGACGAGTAAAAAGTGGAGCTGACAGGCTTTTAGTGAAGATATCCGCCACATTATCCTCAGTAGGACAATAGATAAGATCAATGGAGCCATCCTGTATACAATCCCGAACATAATGATAATGATTCTCAATATGTTTCATGCGGGCATGAAAGACAGGATTTTTCCCAATGGCAATGCAACTCACACTGTCACACAAAGTGGAAGTGGCCTCACCATGTTGTGCATGATGCAAATCAAACATAAGCTTCCGTAACCACATTGCTTCTGTAGTGGCTGCGTTTGCTGCTCTATACTCTGCTTCACTAGAGGAAAGAGAAACACGGTCTTGCTTTTTACTGAGCCAAGAAATGCAAGCTGAACCCAATGAAAAACAATAACCAGTGGTGGATTTTCTATCATCCATATCCCCTGACCAATCTGAGTCTGTGAAACCACTCAGAGAAATGTCACAATTTGCAGCATAGTGCAATCCATGAGTAAGAGTGCCCTGCAGATATCTGAGAACCCTCTTGGCTTCTTGCCAGTGTGTGACTGTAGGTGTGTGACTGTAGGACAATGCATAAACTGACTTAGCAACCCAGTGGCATGTGCAATATCAACCCTGGTAGAACACAGATAGATAAGACTACACACCAATTGTCTGTAAAGTGTGCCATCAAACTTCTCTGCTGTGTCATGCTTTGAAAGCTTGAGTCCTTTGGTCAATGGAGTGGCCACAGGTTTGCAATTTTCCATCTTAAATTTCTACAAGAGACTCTTTGCATACTTTGTTTGGGACATACATATCCCTTCTTGGGTTTGCCAAAACTCAATACCAAGACAATAATGCAAGAGACCCAAATCTGTCATATCAAATGTCTGACACAATGCTGTTTTGATGGCTGCAATTTGCTGATTACTACTGCCTGTGAGTAGTATATCATCCACATAAAGAACTAAAATCAGCAAATCTGATTTTTCTTGCAGAACATAGAGGTTGGACTCTGTATGTGTGTTCACAAAGCCTTGGGACAACAAATACTGATGTATCTTGTGATACCAAGCACGGGGTGCTTGTTTTAACCCATACAATTCCTTGCGTAGCCTGCAAACCTTGTGTTCTTGTCCCGTAACTTCAAATCCTTGGGGTTGCTGCACATAAACTTCCTCTTGTAAATCACCATTCAAGAAGGCAGTCTTGACATCCATCTGAAAGACGGGCCAGCCATAACTTGCAGCAAGAGAGATGACAGACCGAATGGTAGTCATCTTGGCTACCGGAGCAAATGTTTCCTCATAATCCACTCCCTCCTCTTGGGCATACCCCTTGGCAACTAGCCGGGCCTTGTGTTTTTCAATAGTGCCATCTGCATGGTACTTAACTTTATAGATCCATTTGGTACCAACCACATTCTTCCCAATGGGCTTATCAACCAAATCCCATGTGGCATTCCTTTCAATGGAACTAATTTCAGATTTCATGGCTTCCTGCCATGCGGGATGTTTCATGGCATCCTCAAATCTTTGAGGTTCAGTTTCAGCTGCTATAACTGAAGCCATCAAAGCATAATTCACCTGTGATGATGCATTCCTTGTGGCTGTCCTGGTCCTCCCTAAAGTTGGCTGAACATTAGCCTCTCTGAGGGTCAACCGTGCCCATTTTGGGACTGAATTTGCAGCACCACCACTGGCTGGACCACTATTGGTATGGCGAGGTAAAGGATTCCAAACATGTGGCTGTCTTGCCCCACTAGCTGGCTGCCCTTCTGGAACATTTGAGGGAAATCCCCCCTCAACATATGGCACCAAATCTGAACTGGGTGAGGAGGATAAAGACTCCATCTCATTACTATCAAACTGAACAATATCAAGAGGCACATCATCATATGGTGGCAAATCAACATTGACCGGTTGCATGGTTTCATTTTCAGCAAAGACAACATCTCTACTGATAATAATCCTCCGAGTAACAGGATCATACAAACGAAAACCTTTACTCTCAATACTATACCCCACAAATATGCATTTGACACTCTTGTCATCAAGTTTAGTTCTATGTTGAGCAGGAATTAGAGCATAAGCAACCGACCCAAAAATTCTAAAGTGATTTACCTTGGGCTTGTACCCATAGTATGCCTCAAATGGTGTCCTGTTAACCAAAGCTTTTGTTGGGCATCTGTTCAAGATGTATGTGGCTGTAGTAATGGCTTCTCCCCAAAATCCTTTTGAGATTTTCTTGAATTTCAGCATGCATCTGGTCATTTCTACAAGAGTCCTATTCTTCCTTTCAGCAATAGGATTGTGCTGGGGTGTGTATGGCACAGTTAAATGATGTTTGATGCCATGTTCTTGCAAATAGCTTGCAAATACCTCTGAAGTATACTCTCCCCCTCTATCTGTGTTGAGTGTTTGTATCTTGGAATTGGTCTGATTCTCAGCCATAGCCTTGAATATCTTGAACCAATAAAACACTTCGGATTTGTTCTTCATGAGGAAGAGCCATGTAAATCTGGAGTAGTCATCAATGAAGGTAACAAAGTACCTTGCCCCTCTATGAGTAGTAACATTCATGGGGCCACAAACATCACTGTGCACTATTTGCAATGCTCTTATTGCTTTCACATCACCTTTCCCATCCTTTTTGAAAGGTAAGCGGTGCAATTTGCCAAGGGCACACCCTTCACATACTTCATTAACTGGCTGTTGTAATTTTGGCATTCCAATAACCATGTTGTTGTTAAACAAATAGGTCAAAGCCCTGTGATGGATATGGCCAAACCTGGCATGCCATAAATCACCCTGAGATACACATGATACAGCCATAGCATGCTGATTATAAGGCTGAGCATCAAGCTTGTACAGCCCTTTTTCATAAGTGCCTGTAGCCACAATAACATAACCCTTTTTAGGATCCTTAATCCTGCATTGGCTGCCTTGAAACTCTACCAACATATGTTGATCATGAGCAATGGAGGAAACTGAAATCAGATTCTTCTTCAAATCTAGAACATACCAAACATCACGGATGTATTGTTTCTTTCCTGAACCATCCAAGAGAATAGGAACATGTCCCACTCCCGTGATATCCTGAGTGGCATCATTAGCACAAACAACATGTCTGCCATGGACCGGTATAATGTCCTCAAACCAATCTCTGTGATGAGTCATATGCTTAGAAGCACCACTATCCAAGTACCAAGGATCAGTGGTGGCCAAAGATGCATCAATACCCTCTGACACTGGCTCAATAAGAGCATGAGCATGTGTAGCATGTGACATACTGGGCTCCCCCCCTGTGTCGATGATCTCATGATCCACAACACCAAAGGCAAAGTCCTTGTCATCCTGGGCATAATGTGCATGAGAAGAGGCATTTGAATTTTCAGCAGGTGCCACAAAATTACTGTTTGTAGTCCCCCTCTTCTTCTCATTAGCAATCCTCTTCTGACACTCGGCAATGTAATGACCAGGCTTTTTGCAATAGTTACATTTACCCTTTTTCTTAGAGGTGGGACTTGCCTGAGAACTTGCATTTGCCTCACTTTTGGGCTGAAATCCATTGCTGTTTTTTTTGTGAAAGTATCCTCCTTTTGACTGAAATTTGCCCTTTCCCTGCATAGCAAGAGCTTGCTCACCTTGGCGAGATGAATGAGAAAAATTAGAGGTTCTTTCCTCTTCTTGCAGGAGCAGCCCTACCAACTCATCAAATGAGACAGGTGCAGCTCTAAGCATGATAGAGAAAGAGGTAACAAAAGTGCCAAATGACGGAGCCAGGCTATTGAGAGTGAGAGTGACCAACTTTTTGTCTTCTATCTCCTCATCAACGCCTGCTAATTGATCTCTAAGATCAGTAATCTTAGCAATATGCTCTGCAATTGTTTGCCCTTCTTCCATCTTCAACTCCTTGAGTTGATTTGTCAAAGCTAGCACTCTAGCTTCATTTTTGACCTGATACATACATGCCAGTTTAGCCCAAGCATCTTTAGCATACCTGCAGGACTTGATAGTAGACATAATGTGCCTCTTCACTGAGAGGGATATCAAAGATAAAGCCTGGGCATTTCTTCTATCAAACCTCCTCTGCTCCTCCAATAGAGCAGGAGTAGGAGCTGTGGATGTAGATGTGATGGATGAAGATGAACTAGTTGCAGCAGTTGCTGGCCTAGTTTCATCACCACTCACAATGTCCCACAAGCCCTTGCCAACCAAAATATTACGGAGCATAAATGATCACAAGGCATAGTTTGATCCTTCCAATTTATCCCCTTCAGTGATAGTGCCAAAGCTTTCAGAAAGAGACATTTTTCCTGACAAATAACTGACAAGAAGATTTGGGTGTCCAAGAAGCAGGAAAAGAGCGCTGAAGCAAATCGATTTGAAGTAGGAGCTTCCGAGGTGGATGTCAGTTTGATTCGGGGCTGGAAATTGCTGAGAAGAGCACCAATGTAGTAGTAGATGAACTCGTATTGAAGAAGATGGCGGCTGCTGCTGAGAAGAGCATCACTGGAACTATAGGAGACTGCTGTAGGCAGTAAAAACAGCAAGAGGAGATGCCGAAAAGTGCTGGAAATCAGGGCGACCTGAAGTAGAAGCCCCCGGGCTCAAGAGCGACCTCAAAAAGAGGGGCGAAGTGAAGGCGACCTGATCTGAAGCTGTTCGGGCTGAAGTCTGAAAATCAGCAACATTGGTTGTCGACCAAGTCCTGGAGAGAGGCGACCTGAAGAAGACTTCCCGAGGCAGCAAAAAAACTCAAGTTCTTCACGACAACTGACTGAAAAACGAGCTGGAAACTGAAGTGGGCTGAATGTAGGATTGAGAGCAACACGAGGACACGAGAGAACTTGCCACAAGACGGAAGGCAAGGCTGAATCTCGGTTCAAGTGACTGACGCTCTGATACCACTTGAAGGAACACAAATGGAGACAAGAAGTGAACACCAGTGAATGGATGTGCTCACACACGAAAGCTCCAACAGATGTTCAATAGATAAGAATACAAAGTACTTGGCATATATAGTGACCAAGTAGAACATAAAAATAAACCAAGTACTAGACTAGCCTACAAGGTCATATCTTTGTATATGTCTACAATGTGTGGTTATATGTGGGCATTCATGCATTGAATGCCGAAGCTTGTTTGAAGAGGTGGTGTTTAAATTCTAGAATTTGGGGATTAATTGTCTAGGCCTACCTTTTTGTGAAGAGATTAGGAGAGGTAAAATTCATGTGCTGATGTGGCTAGAAAAATTGGAAAGTGAGCATGTGCATGCAAGGTGGCCACATGAATCTAATCTCCAAGCTTTTGGTCGACGAGCTGGCATGGTATGTGGGATGGTGGGGCGGCTACTGGAGAGTTCCTAGAGGAGCTTGGTAATCACGTGAAGGCAGAGTTGCGAGAAGGAGGAGGAGAGAGCTTTTGGGCTACTCATTTCCGTACGGGCGTGAACCTACTGATGATCACGTGAGGTAGAGGTGAGATGGTTTGCAGATAGACGTATGGGCTCAATTTGTGATCGTACGGACTGCCCAAGGTCTATGTCTGGATCATACACGATCTTGTGTGTGTGGATCTTTGGTACGAACTGCATGTATGGGAATTGTACGGAGATGCATATTGCTTACACACGAGTTTTGTACAGTCTACATACAAGGCTGCTCTACATGCTGGCATAAACTTGTATAAAAGGATTGATGACAGTGTACGAGATAGCCTGAGTACAATCCTTATGTACGGTCTGCTCACAGGGATTGTGCAAATGTTTGATTTAGCTAAGTACGGGGATTTGTACAAATGCCCATGAGGCAGTGTCGAGGTTTTGGATCTTGCTTGTGTGCATAAGCTCGAGTATGAGATGAGATAAATGCATCTATTTTGGCGGTTGATTTGAAGTTGTCTTGGTCTTGGGAATCTCTAAATTGTGGGGACTTCTATGAATCTATGTGTTTTGTTCTAGTCAGTTGTTGTAGGAGCTAGTCTCGAGTCTATGACATGATAATTGCTTTGGATGTTGTGCATTTGCTCTATCCACTCTGAACTCCCCACTATGTTGATCCCGTTGGTGTTCAAGCTACATCTCCAAATCTAAAGCTATTTGTTGGATACAATGACTAATGTTTAATTGGAAAGATGATGATGATGAGTTTGTTTGTTTGAAGGCTTGTCTATTTGCTAGTTGAGATAGGTGTTGGTAAGAAGAAAACCATGTTTAATCTACTTGAGGGTTTTCCACAGCTCCCCTAATGTTTTTTAATGCTATCACCAGGTCCAAAGCCACCTCAATGGCCTACAATTACTCATCTGCCAGTTACCACCACCGAGCTTGCATGGATGATTACTACGAGTGCAGTAAATTACCAATCACCGGGCTTGCATGCTCAGTAGAGTACTAGAGTGCATGGTAATGAGTGATTAGGCTTCATGATTTACTTTTGTGGTAATTACTGCTCGATGATGGTGGCTCTCACCAGCCATGTCTATGGTGGCTAAGATGCCACTGGGCTGGCAATTAATTACCAGCCACCGCAGTGGCCCACAATTACTCACCTGCCAGTTACCACATCGGGCTTGCATGCATGATTACTACGACTGCAGTAAATTACCAGTCACTTGGCTTGCATGCTCAATAGAGAATTAGAGTGCATGGTAAATGACTGATTAGAGGTGATTAGGCTTCATGATTTCCTTTTGTGGTAATTATTGCCCGGTGGTGGTGGCTCTCATCAGCCACATCTATGGTGGCTAAGATGCCACTAGGCTGGTGGTTAATTACCAGCCACAATAGTGGCCCGCAATTACTCACCTTGTAGCTACCACCACTGAGCTTGCATGCATGATTACTACGAGTGTAGTAAATTACCAATCATTGGGCTTGCATGCTCAGTAGAGTAGTAGAGTGCATGGTATTGAGTGATTAGAGGTGATTAGGCTTTGTGACTTACATTTGTGGTAATTACTGCCCGGTGGTGCTGGCTCTCATCAACCACGTCTGTCGTGGCTAAGATTCCACTGAGTTGGCAGTTAATTACTAGCCATTGTAGTGGCCTTCTCACATGCCAATTACCACCACTGGACGTTTGCTTCAAGGGTGGTGCCTAAGATTCCACCACGTTGGCTTGCAATTAATATGGATGGAACCCCAGGTCTTCGGGCCTCTAGCCACCATAGTGGCTTGAACTTTATAATATATAAGATCCGTGGCATTTGGCATTTTACTACATTGCTCTCATCTGCCCCTGCTCTGTTACTTTGCTCCACACGCTCTGCTACTTTGCTCCACACACCCTCCTCTAGCTCTTTTCTGCCCCTGCTCTACTTTTCTCCACAGTCCCTTCTCCAACTCTCATCACTCATCTACTCCTCTTTACCATGCCTACTATCACCCCTCGATGCAATGTGATCCCAATGTTATCTTCCTTCTCGTATAAGGTGATTGCGTTGCACTCCCCTGGAGTCAAAATGTTGGCTCTAGTGGACACCCTTCATTCCCATGATCGATTCCCCCCATACCTGCATGTCACTACATTAGATGACATGCTCACCTCTAGCCTCTTTATGGCTATGATGTATGTGTTCCCCCTAGATGTCGACAAAAGCCTCAGGATTTTCACAGTAGAGTACTCTCAACTTGTTGGGGGGACTATAATCTAAATCCTGGCAATGTGCATGGTCTTTGGCCTCTCCATCGTCTCCTCCATTGGCTCCTCAAAAAATTTTAATGCAACAAGCTGGGCTAGTGGCAATACCAAGTTGTACAAATTTCCTCTTGCACAACGAGGCTCATAACCACTCAGCAATGGTGGTTGGATGTAATCATTTGGCCTCTAAGGCTCTCAGTGATCTTTTGGCTCGTTGGATGTAATGTTTTGGTCTCTAAGACTCTCAGCAATTGCTGAGTTTTTATTACATTTATGTAATCTCCTTTTGTTCAATTTGAGGCTCTCAGTATGCACTGTTGTTAACTTTTATATTTGAATGGTTATGGTCACTAGATGTAATCTTTTGGCCTTTAAGGCTCTCAGTACTGCTGAGTTTTTATAAATGTAAGATCGTCTATTCAATTTTTGCTCAGTATAAGTTGTTAATTTTTCTATAACCTGTTATTAGATGTAGAAGTACATTGTAATCTCTTTTGCTCAATTTTCACTTGATGAATTGTAGTTGATTATCTGGATGGCACCACCGGGCCTCTAGCCACCATGGTGGCTTTGGAATACTTTTGCCCTGATTTAGGATTTACTGCAACAAGGACTAAAATACCAATAAAGTAGGACTACAATTTCCTTGGCTTAGGACCAAAATAGCGCTAAAATAGCTCCAACAATTTACTGTTGTGGTTGCATGGAGATACATATAAAAAAATACAACTTAACTTTTAGAAAATGCAATTGACAATATGGCCCTTGAGGGGTTCCCTATAGGGGTAAGGGCCATATCGACATGCATTATACAATATCCAGGATGCCACTGGATAGATATGGCATGTCGATATGGCCCTTGCCCCTAAATGGGACCCCTCAAGGGCCATATCGTCAATTGTATTTTCCTTGGTTGCACAAGGAAGTACATTTTCCTTGGTACAAGAATATATAACTCCAAGAACCAATAGTGCGATGGCTGTCATAGATCTCCTTATGTTTGCCAACGTGGTGGTTATCATAGACCTCCTCCTGCAATATGTAAAAATAGGTAGCAGAGCTATAACTCCAAGAACTAGCATGATGGTCTCTCTAAGACAACCTTGAATTATGGGCGATGACAGGTCATCGGGCTAAAGACTTCGGGCTAAAGACTGCGATGAGGCAATGTTCAAAATGATAGATTATGACTCATTATTACACCAAAAACCAGCGTGGTGGTCTCTCCAAGCCAATCTATGAACTCCATGGGCATGCTACCCAGTGATAGGTGGCAAAGCTATGGCAAAAGGATGTGCGATGGTGGCAAGTGGTCAGTGCACTGCAGTGGTGTTCAAAATGATAGATTGTGTCTCATTATTATGCCAAGAGTCCCATGATCATCGGGAGTGTGCTCTCCGAACGTGCGATGTGATGACATGTCTAATTTTATGGGATTGGACAAACACAAACACAAACACAAATAATAAAAAAACACAAACACAATATTGAATAAGAAGTGAAAAAAACAATAAACACTTACATTGTACCCTTCTATGTTTTCAAAAGAGACCACCATCATATCTAAGGATGGATAAATGCAAAAGCAATTTACCACTTAAAACTCAAGCTCAATTTACTAAAACTCTCCCATCATGTATTATAAAATATACTGCCTACAACTATCTTATATTATACATGCCATCTGGCATCTGGCTCAACAGTAGAAAATAAAGATAAAGTAGAAACTATTTGTGTTTAAAAAAATCGTATTGATAAACAAAATTGGTCTCCATAAAAGACATTATCATATATCTCATGTATATGTTAAATATGTTAAAGAAAAACGTTTACTATTGCTCTATGTTACTATCACTCGTATCGTCCTCCTTATGTCTAGAAGGGTCGGACCTCATCTTGCACATCTTGCTCTACATATTGGTACTCTTCTTGGAAAATGTACCAACGTTCCAAGAAGATGTCAATGCAATCCATTATCACCTTCACGGTCTCCAATTTATCAATTTCGAGCTCCAAACTAGTTCCTCTAAATCTTGCGAAGGGTCCTCATGTTGGATCTTGTAACTTGCAAGAAATTCTCCTTCCTTGAATATCTAACTTGACTCCACCCACGTGCATGCACTTCCACATTAAACTTCACCCATTCTTCATCATGCTTAATTTTCTCTGCAACATGGAGGTGCAGAGAATCCAAATGCCATATGGTGGCAACATGAGGGAGAGGGTTTGGGTTTAGGGAAGACTGTGGGGTTTAGGGAGAGGGTTTGGGTTTGGGTTAAGGGAAGACTATGGGGGATTTGGGTGGTCCATTAATCTGGTGGAAAACAACAAGCAAGTAGGGGCATATAAAACACATTACAAAGCAAAAGTGTTAAAAATGAGAAAACAGAAGAAAAGAGAAAGAGAGTAAAAGGAAGAAAGAAAAGGAAGAAGGAAGAAAGAAGGAGAAAAGAGGAAGAGAAGAGGAGAGAAAGAGAGGAAGAAAGATCACAGGGAAAAGAGTGGAGAAGAAGAGAGAAAGTGAGGAAAGAGAGAATGAGTGGAGAGAGAAAGTGAGGATAGAAAGAGAGACAAGAGAAGAGGGAATAAGAGGAAAGAAATAGAGAAAATAGAAGACAGAGGAAAAGAGAGCAAAAGAGAAGAGGGAGGAAAAGAGAAAGAAAAGGACAAAGGAGCAAAGTGAAAGAAAAAGAAGGAGGAGCAAGAGGAAGGAGAGAAAGAGAAAGAGCAAGAAAAGGAAGGAGAGAAGAGGAGCAAAAGAGAGAAAGAAAGGGAGGAAAAGAGAGGAGAGAAAGAAGAAGAGAATAAGAACTTGGGAATAACTAGAAGAAGAAAGGAGAAAGAAACAAAGGAAGAAAGAATAAAGAAGGAGAAAAGAGGAAGGTAGGAGAATAAGAAAAGAGGAAGAGAGGAAGAAAGATAGGAAAAGAGTGGAGAAGAAGAGAGAAAATGCAGAAAGAAATAGAGGAAAGGGAAGAGGGAGAAAAAGAGAGGAAAAGAGAAGAGGGAGGAAAAGAGGAAGAAAAAGAAAAAGGAGGAGCAAAGTGAAAGAAAAGGAAGGAGGAGCAAGAGGAAGGAGAAAGAGAGGAAGAGAAAGAAAACAAAGGAGAGAAGAGGAGAGAAAGAAAGAGTGGAAAAGAGAGGAGAGAAAGAAGAAGAGAATAAGAAGGTAATAAATAGAAGAAGAAAGGAGAAAGAAAGAAAATAAAGAAGGAAGAAAGAAGGAGAAAAGATGAAGAGAAGAGAATAAGAAGAGGAGAGAAAGAGAGTCTGAAAGAAAGAGGAAAATATAGGAAAGAAAGAGAGGAGAGAAAGAAGAAGAGAATAAGAAGGGAATAAGTAGAAGAAGAAAGGAGAAATAAAGAAAAGAAAGAAGGAAAAAAGAAGGAGAAGAGATATAACCAGAGTCTCCAAGACCCCAGCATAAGGAGAAGAGGATCGGGGTCAAGATACCACTGTGACTCCTTGCCCCACTCCATGAAACCTGCAATCCTAATAGGCTGAAAGGCAACCTCCAAAAGAATATAATTTGAAGATCTGATAAGTCTGCCTCTCGACTGAACATCAAAGACTAGGGTATCCTCATGTGCATCCTGCGGGGCAATAATCTGTAATGGAATGCCAGTCCCTGAAAATGCTCCCCACCAAGTGGACTCTGTGATTGGCATGTCATCTGTATTAATCCACTCTAGTAGAATGGTTGCCTGAATCTATTGTATCCTGACTGCACTCCCGCTGAGGTGGCCAACTGCTATAAATCTCTGATCCTCTGGAAGTCTCATAAAGGCCTGTTAGGCACCTACTATAGAAGAAGGTCCCCTCTCCCATCTAGACCACTGCATATAATGTGACACTCCAAGTGGGTTGCCATGGTAATCCAAAATTGAGTCATTCCACATAATTGGCTGCCTGTGAATTTCTTCACGAGAGGTGGGTGGAACTCTGTAAAGAGTGTTTGAAGTAGCCCTAAGCTTTCAGAATAGTAACCATGAGAGGGGAAGGGGGAGATTTGAGATGGGCTAAAGTAAAGATCCATTTGATGCTATCCATCCAATCTCCCCCATGAGATGGGGTACAAGAATGAATGCTGTGTGAGAAAAAATCTTTCTAGGACTCCTGTCCAGGCATCAATTCACGTACTATGAACTTGTAGAGCAAGACCAAAAACTGCAAGTTTGAGTTAATGATATTGAGGCCTCCTTATCTTGTGGGGAGAATGAGGGTCTCCCAAGACACCCTAGCTACAACATCTGAGGTGCCATGTAAATTGCTCCATAGGAAGTTCTTGATAGGTCTCATAAGCTGAGCAATACAACCTCTAGATCTACACCAACAAGAGAAAATGAACCAAGCAGTGGCCAATAATACATGGTTCAAAACCACAACTCTAGATGCAAGGTCAAGTGTACCAGAACTCCAAAAGATGAGTTTCCTCCTAATACTCTCCAACACGGGAGCAAACTGTTGTGCCAGAGAGATGCCCACCCCAACCTGGCATCCCAAATATCTGACAGAAACTCCCCTTTGAATCCAGGTGAACCCTATGTTGTCCCCCCAGTATGGAGTGCCCTCGTCACTTATCCAAAAGCCATTGGATTTGTTCTAGTTTTAATGTGTGCACCTACCGCAATGCAAAACAAATCCAATGCCATCCTGAATGAAGTCAGTGTCTGTGAAGTGGCATCCAAAAAACACTCATATCATCTACCAACTCACTATCTAAGAGCTCATCCTCCTGCCTCAAAGGAAGCCTGAGCCCTACAATACCAGCTTGAGCTCTAATGTAATAGCTCATAGCTCCAGCCACAAATAGGAACAGAAAGGGGGCTAAGAGGCAACCTTGGCAGACTAATCTAGTAATCTCAAACCTGTCCCCCCTGACTCCACCAATAAGAACCTGACTGTGGGATGATCTGTAGAGGGCTAACACCCCTCTGATCCATGCATCTAAGAAACCAAAGCGAGTAAGTGTTCCCTCCAAAAAGCCCCAGTCTACCCTATCATAAGCTTTCTCAAAGTCCAAGAGTAGAATGGCCGGCCTATGGCCATTATGCATGGCCCAATCTGAAGCCTCCCAAAATGAGAAAATGTTATCAAAGATGCTCCTACAATGCACAAATCCCATCTGCAAATCATGGATAAGATCTAGGAGAAAGGGCTGTAGACGAAGGCTGATAGCTTTAGCTAGGATTTTATACAAGGTACCCAGCAAGGTAATCGGTCTCCGTTGAGACACTAAACTCCTACAACCCCCTTTTGGAATCAAATGAATGAGGCCCTCCATAAGTGAGTCTGGCATCTCACCCAAGTCCCATACACCTTGCAGGGCTGAAGTAATGTGCTCCCCAATTTGATCCAAAAAAGTAATGAAAAATAAGGGGGTAAGTCCATCTAAACCAGGACACTTGCCCTTGTGAAGGGTAGAGACAGCAGTCCCGAACTCTACGTTAGTGAAGGGTGCATCAAGTGAGACAACCATATCCCCTATCACCAACCCAGGTAAGTGTTGCCAAATAACCACTCTAGCATCATCTGTGGCCTGAGTGTCAGGATTTGCTGTAAGAAGGGAGGCATAGAAATCGGTAAAAACTTGCAAGATGACATTTGGATGTGTTTGAAGAAATCCGCCTGAATCAACAAGCTATGAGACGCTCTCCCTACTATGTCTTGGGTCAAGAGTAGAGAAGAACTACTTGTTGACCCTACCTCCCGTTTGAGTCCAAAATGACTCTTTGGCATGAAAGACATACTCTACTCTCTGATCTAAAAGCGACTGTTGTTGCTGGGCCCTTGCTACAGCAAGGCACTCTTGAATCAAAGCATCTGTAGGCCTCTTTTGCTCCTCTCTCTGGAGGGCAACCAACTGCTGGAAGATACCTATCTCACACCTGAGACCTCACCCCTCCTAATATGAGCAATTGAAAGATAAAATTCGCTAATATCAGATAGGGTTGCAGCTAAATATGATGGCAAAAACTACCCATCCTGCATATGAGATACCCAAGTCCTCAACACTATCTCTGCAAAGGCCTCCTCTACATAAAAGGCATCTAGATTCCTAACATTGGCAGAGCAGTCCCTCACATGAGGATCTAAAACCATCAAAAATAACTAGAAAATGATCCGAAGTGGACACCCCAGCTACAATGCTAACAGTACCACCTCTATCAAGATCCTATTCATCCACATAAAATTTGTCAATCCATGCATGGATAGGCATCTACAATCTCCTGTTTGACCAAGAAAATAGGAGAGAATGTGGCTGAGTGTGAAAAGCATCATCGTGCCAAGCATCCCTCCCACTGTACTGAAAAAGGAAGGCATCCCAAGCTACTCTCTCTAGGGATTGAATACCACCTTCCCTACCACTGCTTTTGTCTGAGGGCATTTCAACCATGTTGAAATCGTCCCCTATAATCCAAGCATCTGCAATGTGTGACCAAGAGAGCAGTTCCTTCCAAAGAAGGACACAATCCCCTCTAGAATTGGGAGCATAAAGGTTTAAAATACCAACCTTATGCCCACCAATCAAAAGTATAATCCAATGAGCTTTGGAAGGGACTATGATCCCGTGTCCAATCACCAAGGGGAGTATAGAAGAAGAAATAGAGATGCAAGTACCTCCCTTGGTACCCAAGGTGGGTGACCAAAAAGTATGGCCTAAAAGAAGCTTTACCCAACTTGACACAATCCCTAACATCCAATTTGTGTCCTTGAATCATCAGAATAACCATGGGTCCCCCAATAACACCTGGATGAAGTTGGTTATGAATCAGCTACCTACGATGGTGGTGAGCTACACCCCTGAGGCCTTGAATGTTCCAACTGACAATCCTCATCTGTGAGAGGAGGAGGCCGGATGGAAGATCCTACCCAACTTGGTAGAGGAGATATCCCTCTCCTGCGAAAGAGGAGGGAAATCAACTAGGGATAGCACAACCATACCTATTGAGGGGGCAACTCTATCCACCACCACGGATGTCTGAAAGATGTGCTCCCCAAGCGTAGAGGATACAAACTCCTCCTCTGACTCAAACTCAGCCAAGTCTACTAGAATGGAAAATGAGTTCCTTGGAAGTACCTCTGGCATAGGAGTGCAAAGGAGCCCTACGGAAGGAGGACTGGAGCCAATAACCCCCTTACCTTTGTCAGATGTAGACAGACGTGCAGGAGAGGGAGGGGGATGTTGCAAGAACTCGGCATGCGACATGACCTCAACATGAATTTGCCTGACCTCAACCATGACTTTGGCATTGTTCTCAAGTAAGGCACGGGTCTCTACCAAAAGGTTCTCCCTAGGTGAGCGCTCTTGCACATGAACACCTCAAGGGGCAGGAGTAGTCTCATCTGCACATGGAACACAAGGACATGAATGTCTCCTGCCTAAAGAGACAAGACCGTGGTGCCATCAGTGGTAGCTTGAGGTGGAACTGCCTCCCCAACTTTGAGGTGAAACAGAATGTGTTGACTGTCTTGGCTGTGCTAAAAAAGTACCAGGATGAGAGGTCAGTCTTGGATGTGAAGTTAAAGGTTTAGCAGCTCGTGAAGCGGTAGGAGCTGGTCATGAGGAAGGTCCAGGTTGGGTGAAGTTATGAGGTGCACCTATGGATCTTTTAGGTCTTTTCTTCTTTCTTTTCCGTGGGCAATGTCTAGCAAAGTGCCCAGGGTCCTGCAAATCCTACACTGATCCTGTCTCCCTATAGTCTCGATTCTCTCTCTAAAGAAGGAGCCATCTAGACACACTGAAGCATAAAGTAGTCATCCGATATGTTAGGGTCAGAGACAATGACCCTAACACACGGTACCCCATCGGACCTGACTGCCTCTTCTACTAAAGAAGGCATCTTAAGGAGTGGGGGGAGCTCAGAATCCACCCCAAAGGTGGCTCCAAGGGAATGTGAAAGTTAATGGTACACCTGAGGAAGGTTGAGAAATCTAATGTGAGTGATGTCGTCCGGCTGTCCTCCTCGATAGGATCAAACCCCAAAGAAAAAGGGGTCAAAAAATTCCTCTTGGAGCTCAGTGCTAATGGGCTAGCCTGAAGCACTATACCTGCTACCTCCGAGGAGTCAAAAACAATCTAGAAGAAACCTCACACAAGCAGACAAAGATTTGTGAGGTGCCCTACGAGGTCTCTAGGTAGAGCGACAAGCATCCAGTCCCTAGCCTATAACCTGGAAGGGTGGGGCCCATGGATGCGAGCAAAGAACGATGTCGAGCTCTCTTGCTATGTATCTTTTTTGAGCTGCTGCAACTCATCTTTTGAGAAAATGATGGTTTTTGTGACCCATGGAAGCGGGTGAGGATTGGCTAAAGACTAAACCATCATCAATCGAGGTGGGAAGGCTCACTCGAACACTATTGAGCTCCATCTAACTAAAAATTCTTTTAGTAGAGAAAAGGGAGGAGAGGGTGAAGGTTGAGGGGAGAGAAGGGGATGAAGAAGGCTAAGGGAGGGGGAGAGAGGATAGGACTAGGGGTAGGAGTACAGAGGTGGAAGGGGGGAGAGGCTAAGATAGACGGTAGGAGTAGAGAGAGGAGAAGTAGAGAGGCTAGGAGGGGGTAGGAGTAGAGAGGAGGAGGGGGGGAGGGGTTTTTTGGGGGATTTGGGTGTTTGACTTGACTGGAGGGGATGGTTTTGGATGCATTCAGGTGGAGAGGATGAGTAATGATAGCTCCTCGGACCTCCCGGGAGTGTGGAGTGAGATTGCCTTGTCCTTGCACACATTGCAGGCAAAGGGTTCATCATTAGTGTCATATTGTCATGTGCCACTTGCAAATGTATGGAGAGGCACCACTAGAAGAAGATATTGGACGTCATGCTAGTGCATCATCAGTAAACCAATGATATTCAAGTGATTCATTAATATTTATATTGCATGTGTATTGCACACACTAACCTTGCATCATTATATAGAATGCCAATTGTGATGCTTGGAAGCACATAGACAACATGTGGCTAGACTTTGCGAGGAAGCCATGCAATTTACATCTCGGACTTGCAATCGATGGTGTGAACTATTTCGGGTTACACTAGACATCTTGGTCGACATGGACCATAGTCTTGGTGAATTACAATATCCCACCATGGCCAACAATAAAGAAGGGAGACCTCATGCTTGCCCTACTTGTACCAACAAAGTACAAGGCCAAAAATATGGACATGTACATGACACCCTTGATCAAGGAGCTACAGACCCTATGAAGGGGCGTACGTGTCTTTGATATTTCTAGAGCCCTGAGACGTGGGCTGTAGACATTTTCATTAGGGGAATTTGATGTGGACCATGCATGACTATTTGTTATGGGGAGTGTGTAGGTAAGTGCTTGTGCATGCCTATTGATACCTTTATGCTTTATTGTGGTGTGATCTATGCATGTCTAATGAACTATTTGTCCATGCATATTTGTAGGACTTAAAACACAAGGGTACCATGCTTGTCCTATTTGTGGTCCTAGTTTGAACGCATGACACTCCAAACATATGAGGAAGATGGTTTATGAAGGTGATGCTCAATATCTTCCACTTGATCATCATGCATGTGAAGTACAACTTGATCCACCATCGGTCCATAGGAAGGCAAGTGACTGGATTCGGAATTGGAGAGCTAATAGTGAGGAGCATCCTCCTAGTATGGAAGGGTTGTCGGTCTTTCATGAGCTTCCATATTGGGGTGAGTTACAAATCAATCATCTCTTGGATTCCATGCATATCCTCAAGAATGTGGGGGCTTCTATTTGGGCACACTTGGTTGGTGACAAAGACACAAGGGGAGTGCGAGAAGACTTGCACGAGATGGGTAGGATGCCTCACTTGTGGCTCCAAGGGCGTGTGCGTAGAACCTGAGAGCATGGTTCTACAACTCAAGTGGGTGGTTCAAGAACCCAAGAGTGTCCTCCTAGAATTATTCTCCCAAAGGCACCATGGTAGAGAAGGCAAGGGTCAAGACAGACATTGCATCTTTTCAGATACCCACAAGACATTTACAAATGGCAATAAGCTTAGTGGCCTCAAGTCCCATGATTGGCACAAGGTCTTATAGGTATTCTACATGTTAGCTTGAATGCTTAGTAGAACTAAGATTGTGATGCTTTTGTGTAACTTATATGATTGTGATACATTGTTATAACTCCTTTATTGCATGGGTAGTTTATCCTCCCAATTACAATGAGAGGATGCTTATCAAAAGATGTTAGAAAAGCTATCTACAAGATCAATGGCATTGTCAGGTATGCTTACTATCATATCACCTTCATTATATTTCATACAATTTTAAATGATTGATAGAAAATATTGAATCGTACATGTGCACGTGGAATAGGTGGAGCTCACAAAAAGAGATTTCTCTATTGAGTAGCAAAGATTTAAGGTGAACTCCATTGAAGCTGTGTGCTTGCTTAAGAAACACTTTCCCTCAAGCCTTATGATGACTCAGGTGCCCTTGCTTGTACACGTAGTTCATGAGGTTGCCATTGCAGAATTGTTCATAGCTGTTGGATGTTTTTCCTTGAATAGTTTATGAAAACTTTGAAGGGATTTGTAAGAAAAAGTGCTAGACCTGAAGCAAGCATGGTGGAGGGACGGCTTGTGCAAGAGTTATTAGTATATACATCACGGAGTTTCTTGCATCCATGGATCCCAATATGCCACATGCTTGGAACATCAAGGATGATGATTGTGTTGTTGCGGAGGTTCCCCAAGGTAAAGGGGTTGAAAGAATGAGCAAAGAGCAAAGAGAGAAATTCAATAAGTTTTGTGTCCTCAATAGTCCCTAGATGCAAAGATGGGTGGAGAGATATGAAGAGGCAAAAGCAAAAAGAATAAATGAGAGGACAAGATTTAGAGTCATGCACAAGCAAAGGGTTCCATATCCACTGGCCCTTCCTTTTCTCCTCAGACACATCACAACAAGGAAAAGGGACCATAGGCATGTTTTTAGACGCATTTTTTGAATTAAAATAAAAAGTGACGGGTGCGTCTATTAGTGCATCCACAGACCCACGTCTAAACACATGTCTATATAACAGCGAGACGAACTTATAGATGCACTAGTAGATTTGCTAATAGACACTTTGTGGAAACTTAATAAAACTGCAAGATGCACTTATAGCAGTGCTAATAGATGTGCTTATAGACACTCTGTAAAAATATTCAAAAAAAGGAGAGAATGTTGTGTGGTTGCAAGAATCCCATTTCTACAGTGTGCAGTGGAATTCCTACAGCCAACAGCATTTTATTTTGCACAATTCCGTGCAGGCCTATAGATATTGGTAATTCATTATATATTATTAAATGAGTTAAGCGACAAAGTATTGGAATTTGAAGTACATATATTATTAAACACTCATATACAAGTTGACAATTACAATTCCAAATAAAACATTTGCATCACAAAGCATTCATTGATAAAACATTGCACAAGGAAATTCAATGCCAAAAATTAAGAGGAGTGTATATTAATTCACATCCCAAAAAGTGTTTGTATATGCATATAACACAAAGACAAGCCACTTGTGGCTTCAAGTACGAAAAAGAATACTAGCTAGCTAGCACTACTTCTATGACTAATCAAAGGCATCCTCATCATTGCTCTCGCCACCCTTGGAGCCTTCTTCCTCCTCAATGTCCTCTCCTTCTTCCTCCTCAATATCCTTAGGAGCTTGTAAACGAGGGACAACATGTATCAATGTATGTAAAATCAAGAAAATTTTACAACATTGATATTTCTTAAGTACTTTTAAATACCTACATGGGTGTTCTAGTAGCAGGGCTATAATTCTCCTTAGTAATCATCCCCTCATCATAGAAGTGCCTCCAAGTAGCTCCCCTGCCATGTCCATGATGATAGGCTGTCTTCGCAGGAGTAGGGTATCTGCTCACGATATCAAGCTGCAAGATGACACAATTTGCAGAGGGGTTAGAACAAAGGAACAACCTCCTAATAGATCCCATAAACACAATATAATTTGAGTTTGATACTTGCGAATTGGGCCTCCCATGATGCAATATCCCTTGCTCCAAAATGCAAGGATCCATATCACTCCATCTAGATCCATCGTGCCTCCACGTGCTACAAATTGGGGTCCTCTTTTGCTAGCTTCATGGCTTTCTTCCACTCACGCTTATGAGTAGTGTGTGGCTGGCCCCTTGGTGGTTGTCTCCCTCTCTCCTAGCAAACTTTTGTCTCTTAAGCAAAGACCTCTTATTGGCGAGGATACAGGTAATATTTGTCTTTGCCCATTTGTTAGTGAACTCATGACGGTCTGGATTGGGATACCTCCTGCATAAAGTCTTGATGGTGTCCTTGGCCAAACTTTCTTTCTGATCTTTTAATGGAATAAAGAAATCTATGTAGTTCTTATTAACTACAAAGCACATGAAGGACATGACGCCCTTCCCTCATGCATCCTGCAAGATGCCGCCCATCTCAGGTGATATTATACTAGGTCGTACCATCACCCTCTAGCACATTTGTAGTTGAATCATCCCCAGACCCAAAGTATTGTGCCATGCATCCTGTGCCATGACTCTCCATGCTACTACACATGCTACTACGTCATGATGAGCTACTCTGGGATGGGCACTCGCCTTTGGAGAAGGGGCTCCCGAATGCATGGGAGTAGGCTAGTGGCTCTGTGATCTAGAAGGGACTCTTGACTACACACGAGAAGGCTAATGGCTCTATGATCTAAAAGGGACTCCTGACTGCACCGGAGAAGGCTGGCAGCTCTGCCTTCTGCTGGGCTATCTTGACTCTACAGGGGTAATCTCAGGTGGTGTGGGTGTGGGGTGGATTGGAGTCTGTACTCTCAACTCATGCGGGGTGTTTTGAGTGCCCGTCATGTATGTATATAACTCTTATGGAGTGGTAGGTTGCCCCAAAGTACTATATAATTGCTGTAAGTAGGCATCTTGAGGGTAAGGCGAACCTCCCCACATGATGAACTACAAAGAAGAAGAGAAAAAGAGAAGAGGAGAAGAGAAGAAGAGAAGAAGAGGAGAGAAGAAGAGAAGAAGAGCAAAGAAGAAAAGAGAAGAAAGAAAGAAGATAAGAAGATAAGAAGAGTAGAGAAGAAAAGAGAAAAGAGAAGATAATAAGAGTAATAAGAGAAAGAAGAGCAGAGAAGAAAAGAGAAGAAGAAATAACAATGCGTGCCCTCTTTCCCTATCCTGCCCTCATGCTTTATCCCAATTTCCCTCATGCAATCCCTTATGCGTGCCCTCTTTCCACAAGCACAAAAAAGCATGCTCTACCCCTATACATATGCATATGCATATCCATAAAGCTTTAAAGAGTTATGCACATGCATAAAAGAGTAATGCCAATGAAACACATGCATCAAATCTTTATTCATATGAATTGAGCATATGCTTATTGCTTTAAAATTTTAAAGCTTCATGCATGAAGATTCAATGAATAATGCTTTATGCATGACCATCAACTAGAAGGAAAGAACAATGCATACAACCTACCCCGTCTCATTTGTGAATGCTTACGGCATTGAAAATTCAACTTAAACATGCATGCAAGGGAAAGGAGAAGGAAAGGATCAACAAAGAGAAGCGAAAGAAGGAGAAGAAGAAGGAATGAGTATGGGACAATTAAGAAATGAGAAGGGGGATGAGAGTGAGAAGGAGAAGTAAAATGAAAAGGGAATGAGAAGGAGAAGGAGAAGGAGAAGGAGAAGGAAACGGGGGAAAAGGAGAAGGAAAAATGGAATGGGAAGGAGAAGGAGAAGGGAGAATGGAATGGGAAGGAGAAGGAAAAGGGGGAAAAGGAGAAGGGAAAATGGAATAGGAAGGAGAAGGAGAAGGGAGAATGGAATGGGAAGGAGAAGGGAGAACAGAGTGGGAAGGAGGAGGAGGTTAAACTATCCCAGTGCATCTATACACGCGGCTACCAACGCATCTATAGGTGCGTGTGCATAATTCAGAAAATAGTTTAACACATTGTTAGAGGTGTTGTTAGACGTGCTCCGACAGCAAATCTCAATAAAAATCTAACAACGACGGACCGACTGACCCCCACATAAAACAAAAGTGTCCAAAAACATTCTTCCCTGCATGCGGAAGAGGACAAATCTAAAGAAAACATCTTTCCACAAGTACAAGAAGAATCACAGATTGAGAGAGAAGAGCAACTAACAAGAGACTTACCTTGGATAGAGGTATGAAAAGCTTCTTCTCCTTCTTCTCTTGTGGCTTCCTTCTTCACCCCCTTCTCTTGTATGCTTGGAGATGAATGTGTATGCTTAGAGATGAGGTGTAGATTCTTGGAGATGAGTTCCTCTTGGAGATGGAAAAACAAGCTGAGCGGAATGCAAGCGTAGCGAAGTGAGAAAATTTTTTTGTTCATTTAGGTTTAAAAACCCGGTAGCGCGTTAATACGTCTATTAGTGCGTCTCAAACCAAGATGGGCAAGTTTGTGAGATACTTACACACTATACAAAATGTGAAGCGAATCAATGCTTGATGCAAGGTTTTCATATTGCTAATATGGTGCACTTTTTTCTTTCTAGGTATGAGAGCTCAAAGGAAATAGATCCCACCACGCTTGAGGATGCTCAAGTTATGTCAATGGAGGTGGGTTGTTTAGTGGAGGAGACCTTTCCACGTTCTATTCTCACAAGCCAACTACATCTCATAGTGCATTTGGTGGATGAGATTTCTATATGCAACACTGTACATGCACAATGGTTTCTCTTCGTTGAGCGCTTCATGAAGACCTAGAAGGGTTTTGTGAGGCAAAATGCAGGGCCTGAAGGTAGCATGGCTGGGGTTGGTTGGTACAAGAGTCACTTGTATATATTTCTAAGTTAATGTGGATAGGTCTCTTCCACTTCTATGGAGAGATGAAGAAGACCTAAGGATGACCTCTATTGTGCCTCAAGGGAAAGGACGGAGCAAAGTAATGGACAAGGAGTTGCTTAATAATTTAAACCTCTATTGCATGCTTAATAGTGATGTGATGAAAAGATGGGTGACAAGATATGAGAATGCAAAGGCAAGAAGACAAGGAGAAAGGGCCCTCTTTTCTACACACCATGGATCTTGTGTGCCATACCCTAAGCATCTAAGAGCACTTCCAAAGGATATTCATGTCAATTGGCTACTTGACGAAATGGAGAGAGCAGAGAGAGACGAGAGGATGCATATCACAATGGAAGAATGGGAGTATGCTAGAGGATGCATGCAAAAGGTCAGTATATAGAATGTTATGCATAAGTTAGGAGCTTTCAACAATTTAGATTGCTTATTCAATTGATTTTGTCTTGGTGTAGTGTACTATGTTCAATGCTATATGGTTTGAGGGCAAGCATTTCCAGACACAATGGATTGATAATAAAAGAAACACACAAGATTGTGGCATCATTGCTAGCTTTGAGGAAGTCAATGGAGCCATGGATGATTATTGTGGCATAATCCAAGATATTATTAAGCTTGACTTTTGGCGCTTCTTTGTGATGTTTTGGATGTCAAGTGGTTTAAGGACATGGTTGAAAGAGGCCCTAATGCAACAATCAAATGCCATGCAAGTGGCTTTGTAAATATTGACTCCACAAAGTTTTGGCAAAGCAAGAAGGATACACTAGTACTGCATGTAACAATGTGAACAAGTAATCTACACATATATAAAAATGCTCACTTATTTATATTTCATACCTTCAATGCAAGGAAATTAACATGTTTATATTTGTGTTTGAATAGGTTGCCTATCAACCAATGGTGGATAATTATAGGTGGTGGCATGTCATACCTATTATGCCATGTTCCAAAGTGATTTATAGTACATTTGCTATTATGGAGTGTATGGAGAATGATCATGGCCATGGAGGATATGATGATCGTGATATGAGAGTGGAGGATGATCAAGAGATAGGGGATATAGATATTCAAGCCATTACCCATAAGGACGAGCCTACCATTGGTGATGCTGATTTTGATTAGCACAGTAGTGCAAGTAGTAGTGGGCTGAATGTATTTGTAGATCTCCACATTGGTTTGGATATCAAAGTAGATAGTTTGGCAAGGGTTGATCGCATTGAGGATGAGATCAAACCATAGCCCATCATTGTATCATCCAAATTTCTTACATATTGGCAAAACTATTTTACATATTGTCTCATTCTCCTCACCTCACTTAATTTTTGTATATGTGTGTTTGGCAAAAAGCATATTATGGTATGTGACACATGCATAGCATTGATATTTTTATTAAATTAGGTACTTTAGTAATCATGGGCAATGTTTGGCAAGCAGTGATGTACATTTATCAGCTTGCAAGAAAATTTCAAACTCTATGTTTATAAACGTGTATAAATGTGCATCTATTATACAGTGTAGACGTGCTATTAAATGCATGTATAACTGCTTTGATAAACGCGTGAATAACTACAATAATAGACGTGCTCATATTTTCATTAAGTATATCAGTGCTTATAGACGCACTCGCTATTTTGTGCATCTATCGAGCACATCTACAGATGCATTGTGTTGTTGTGCATGTCACATGATTGGCTACAAGAAGCTCTTTGTGAAGCCAAAGATGATGGAGAGGACGTAGCCGATCGAGAGTGGGAGCTTGCAGTCAAATGTATGCCATATGTAAGTTTCTTATCTTTCTACTTAATTTGGGTATTTATGGTCACAATCGCCACAATGCATCCTCATTGTCTTAATCATATTCTTTTGTAGTACAAAAAGTACAATGCATTATGGTCACATGGATGGCATTTTCATGTGGAATGCATCGATTCAAGGAGACTCACCTATGATTGTGGAGTCATGGCTACCTTCATACAAGATATCCAAGGAAGTGCTTCTAATACTAATCTTCTCTTCCATGGTTAGATTATTGTGGGACCATACGTGACATCTATAGTTGATTTTAGACGATTTAGTATTTTCATTCTTGATGTCAAATGGTTTACGAGAGACAATAGTTGGGAGAGACAGCAGTGGTTTCTTTGCCATTGACTCCGCCAGAATTTGGACCGATGAAAGTGATACTTTTGTTCTTCTAGAGCATTGCGAACAAGTACATAGTAATGAATTAATCAAAAGTTTATATCTTTGTTTGCAAACAATTATTGGTAGATGTTCATATATTTTTTTTAAAATATACTTAAGCATAAATTAATATAATTATTGGCATCTAGTTTGCATCTTCAACATAGGTGGTCTTGTTAGATATCAATGCTCCACTCTCGTGTAACTACGCGGGAACTAGCTAACTCTACGTGTAAGCCCCCCATATGAGGAGAAGGCATCTGAGTAGCTCGGTTATCCGGTAGGTCCTGGTTTGACACCAGATGGGGGCCATGTGTGGCCTGATGGCTGGACGGAGTTGGCACACTACCAACTAGGCTACATGCAAGTGTGGGACGGCATCCCATGACTGACCGCACTCAGGGTAGATGGAGCATTTCTCGGGGCAGCCCACTCTTGGGTTGCGGGGCCCGTTTGGAGCTCCAGATGATCCCAGATGGCTGTGGGCCTGTAGGTTAGTTGCTCTATTTTGCACACTGGTTCTATCATGTGGTCGGTGGCATATTTCGAGACCGACCCCCAGTCGGTCGGTTTGGGTGGACTGGGTCGGTCACCCAATTGGGTCCAACCGACTACGACTGGTGGCTATATAAGAGCAAGCCCATGAAGCCCATTTCATCATTGGCTACAACAACCCTGATTCCTTAGCATCCAGCCTCCATCCTCTACTATTTCTAGATCGCCATCGAAGCTTCTCTCACAGGAGCGCATGGCTGGGAGGCAGCGCCATCTATTGTATTAGTTCTACAGTAATCAAATTTTTGATTCTCCATACTATCTGTTTTCTCTCTTGTATACGAGATCCTGTTATGTGTTGAGCACAGATGTTGTATTATTTTCTTACAGGTCTTTCATCCGAATCGTTCGGATTCAAGATGGTGGTACATGGTCCAATTTACTCCTCGAAGAAAAGATATTTTTCAAGATAAGAATGTGGATATGGAGATGCTGCCATTAATAGATATAAATAATGACGCCAATGGATCTACGGAAGAGGATGAAGATGGCGATATGGGCCAGGAAGAAGGTGACAATAATGACACTAAATGGAGGAAGGAGGAGATCACGACGTTGGGGAAGGAGGAGGGAGAACTAGAGGGTGAATTAGAGGATCAAAAGTCTTAGGTAGACATACAATAGGGAATGATGATATAGGTGATCAATTGTATGTAAACCTTGAGATAGACTTATTTGGCATGCAAGACTTGGCTCAAGATGAAGCCATCGATGTGAAAGCTACTAATTGATTGTTTTGACATCGACAAGGCTTCCTATGTTTGGCCCTCTCATTTTTATAGTGACATTTTGTACATTTGTATGTTAAGTTCACCATCAATATATGAGTGTTTTGATCTCAATTTTGGTGTACATACTCTTATATTTTTTATCTTTCAAATGATCAAACTTGTGGTCAAATTTTATTTTGGGTACCCTTGGAAACGACGTTCTATAAAAACATTGGTATGAAAAATTTAACCCAGAGTCGGTATCAGCGTCGGTGAAAACATTATCAGTCGTTGGCATTGGTAGGTCATCGGTGTAGGCGTTGGTATATACTGATGCCTACACCGATGTGCATACCGACATGCACAACGATGCTCATACCAACTATAATTTCATTGTTTACACCGACACCTTCCTTGCCCACCAACCATATCGATGATTTTCGTGCCCGCATCTGTGAAGTGTTGGTAGATAGCGTCGGAAAGAGACTCGTGTCTTGTATTGCAACCATAAGTTTATGAATTAATATATATATATTTTTTTAACGTAATATATTTAGAAATGATGTCCCTTTCATATTCACAAGTTTCTCATAAGAATTTAAATCAAGTCCCACTACCTTCGAAAATCTACATGAAGATTTGCTCATATATTATTTTCAAGCTTGATGTCTTAAAGAGCATCTCGTGCTATGGTCCATTTTTGAAAAAGTTCTCAAATATTGAAAGAACACAATCAAGGAGGCATTAGTTGGTAATAAGTAGGGATTTTAATAGTTCTTTTTTGGAGAATGGAAGATGTCTTGTTTCACAATCTTTCTTTCATTTTATTTATGATTCATGATTGAACATAAAGTCCCACTTTGTACCTTGGGTCATTTCAAGAGAAGATTTGCTGATAAGGGTATACTATCCTTTAATTTTTTCATTCAAGGTTATCTTATACTATCATTTATTTCAAATTAAAAAATTTGCCATAAATATTTGCTCATAAGGCTATACTATCCTTTTCTGATTCAAGGTTATCTTGTACTCTCATTAATTCCAAATTAAAAATTTACCATAGTAGGAACATACACTCTTCTACTTTATATCACGATGAAATGGTATTGTATGTGTTGTCACCGATAATCACATTCTTTTTTATACTTTCTTCAATACCGATATCACCATACTTTCTTCAATACCTATCATGGAGAATCACATTCTCTTTGATACTTTCTTCAATACCTATAGTGGTATGTTATGTATTGTCTCCCATAATCACATTCTCTTTGCTCACAATATGTACGTGTTGGGAAAATTTATGCCTCCCCTCGTGTGGGGAACCTCCTCTTTTTTTTCCTCCACTCACACAGCCAAGCATGAGTCTCTCAGGGAATCGAACGATGGCAGTCAGCTCAGGTTGGGGAATACCCAAACCACCTGAGTATCCGCTCCTCCTTAAGGAAACCTCCTTTTAACCATGGAGGTCCTGAGGTAGCATTCATGTATCTCTTGTTTCAAAACCTCTTTTACTAGTCTGCTGATCAAGGGATGTCGTCTGCGCTTCTGGCCTCGACATTCTTCATAGTATGATCGGCAGCAGGAGGCCATTGAACAACATGAAGACTTTGTCGGTCGATGTGCTTGCTAATTTTCGTTCTTTTGGAAGGTGGTATTACACTTTTCTTGCGGATTTTCATGATTTCAGCTCATCGTATTGATTCAACGATTTCTATTACTTTAAGGCGTTCAATTCTTTCACGGAATCCAAGGATCAATGCATAAACAATCAGCCTGACGTTAATAATCGCAATCTTCACACTCCATCGTCGAGCACTTTTATGGGCGCTTGAACAACAGCCCGTTCGATTTCAAACGATTATGCAAGTTCTAACGGAAGAGAAGCGCATGAGCTGTGTCGACAGAGAAGTAGAACGAACATAAGCAGAAAACCCGTCCATACATATGGCCTGAGAGCATTGTGAATGGCTTGCGTTACAACTGATTTCGTTTGCATTTACACAACACAGGGCAATTGAAGCTAACTCAAAATGATAACACTAAGGACTAAGTAGCGGAGAACATACGGTGTGCACTGACACCGTGTGCACATCATCCTAGAGGATCCTATTAAACCGTATGTGAATCATCCTAGAGGATCCTATTTGTACACGCCCCTCCAATTATATGTCTAAACATGTTATTGAAACTTGAGGCTCCGTCTTGAAGTCTGCTAACCATAGGGACACAGAATCTAGAAGGACGAGCGGCTGCGAATCTACTCAAGATGGCGAGATTCCCGGGCTCAGCTATCAATGCAATCTAAGAACTAAAAAGCCAGACTTAGCTTCATAAGTTCATATATGTAAATAGAGTGGGAGATAAGATCTATTCTGGCAAAAGAGTAACAGAAATTAAGAAGGAGAACAGTGGAGGCATGTATGTGTACACAAATACGATGTGGCAAAGAACACGCATTTCAATCAACATAGCCTTGTTACTCCCACAGGCGTACAGTTACAATATCCAGTTTCTTACGAAGTGCATTAGCTACTCGTGTGTACAATTAGAACAAATCGGATCTGCAATTCCCACTCATAGGCTGCAGCGATATTGATAAACACATGACGAACCATACGGTCGAAGCTCGAAAAGACCCAGATACAATCAGCTCGCAACGCGTCTACATGTTCCTGCAAAACCGCGTCGTGAATTAGCTACTGGCCGGGTCGTCTTTTAGTGGATTAAAGGTCATATATAGATGAAAGCTACGATCTATAACAACAATAGATGCAAACCCATATACACTCAGAAACATGCGCTTCAACAGCTCCCACCCAGATGATTATGCCGGACAAAAAGATAAAATGCATGGGAGCTTGCAGTGCTCTAAATGTCCAGCTTAATCATCGGGGGGAGCCGCTGAAGCAAAGCTTCTTACAGGCTACAATACTTTATTGGGAAATGCTACTGGGCTGAGCGTCCAGGAGAGAATGATGCAGCACATCTACTTATAATCAGTGAAGTGCAGCTCTACACAGGCTCTGTATAATTTGTCAAAGGATAGACAACAGGCCGATAGGACCGCGGACCAAATTCGTTGAAGGTGGATGACTTTGAACTAAATGCTTCAACCCACGTGAACGCATAGACCACAATGTATGGGTGCTGTCGGGTTCAACTTGACCTTCGAAGGCCTCGTTCAAAGATGGCAAAATTTTTCAGATTAAACCACTTTCCAAATCAGAAACGTGTCTACTGATGGCATTTTCGAAACTTCTGATACGTAAAAACCTGAACTGAAACTTTTCAACAGAAGCTAAGCCCATCACACAATTTCCAGATGCGATAAAACTTGCAATGAAAATTTTCAACAGAAGACCGGCCGACCTCGTCATTGATTACGTAAACAGTCCCTGTACCGCATATTTTTCAAGGAACCATGTGAACCCTGGCCCTCACTAAATTGATGCTTCCATTGGAATGAAGCATCTCGCAAAGACTTGTATGAATTTGTATGACCCTCAAAGCTCATAAAACTTCTTTAAAGTTTGAAAAAGACCTTAAAGGTTGAAACATTAGTTTCAAAGTTTGACCCTCAAAGCTCCCAAAAAAAAAAGGCCTTGACCCTTGTAACATTAGCTAAGATTCGGAGTAATAAAGAATTAGGAGCTTCACACCATGCGTCCGCCCATGGAGGAGGAAATGGTTCACACCAGCCGGTAGTCATCATGCTACTAATTTATGTTACCAACATGTGATCAGTGTAGGAGTTGGAGGAGATGGAATGGATCAATCATGTAACTTTTAGAGGAGTTGGCCATGAAGTGGGCCCAGCCTTCATGGGCCGAACAGAAAACTTTTTTGTCTGTGTCTGAGACCATCTCTCCTATTGGGCCAACTAAGATGGCAACCCTTCACACCACCTTTTGGAGGATGGCTGGCGAGTGGTCTAAATCTAGCGTAAGAATGCCCATGAAGGAGCACCCTTCCCTCGGGGGGTGCACTACTAAGGACCATCGGTAAAAAGTGCACCCTTCCCACGAGGGGTGCACTACTAAGAAACCCTATGTATCACATGCATTCGAGAGGTATTTAAAAAATCCCTCAACTAAAATTTCCTTGCTAAATTTGAACTTTTTCATAGTACGAAAATGAAGCCTACACTATCCTAAACCATCTTCCATTACATTCTAAAACCCCAAACTTTACTCTTTATGCACTCCCTACTACTAAATTTCAACCCCACATCTGCGCTCCAACATCTCCTCATATCTCCCACTACTACTTTCTAATACATATTTTGATAGAATTTGTGAAGAATTTGATTTTTTCTAAGCAGAAGGGCATTTGTATAGACATGATAAAAGCATAAAAGATAATATCTCAGTATTAATGTTGGCTCCTGACACTGTTTCTTGCAAAGTTAAGGTCAATATACACATTAGTAAAGGCGTCACCATAAGTCATCATAATAAATCATCACCATATACACATTAGTAAAGGCGTCCCCATAAGATGATCATAATAATGAGATGGAGTGCATCCTTCTAGGATGCTATAATAAAATATATAAATATTTGAAAGTGTAAGTCATCATGTATTGTTTATGAAAATGCCTTTAAAGAGGGGTATAAAATAATGTTCTCGCATGCATATAAGAGCTAAATACAAAATCTGCCATCAAAGGGAATAAAAAGCCAAAATCCCATTAAAAAAGTGAGACTAGACAATATACATATATGCACTTCCATTAATAAGGAGACTATAATATACATGGCAATGTTCTACAAGGAGCCCTCTGCATGACATAAGCCCAAGCCGTTGCCCCAGCCTCACCCTCACGTGTGCTCTCACTAATAGATATGGTAACCTACATGCATGACAAAACAAAAAACTAAGTAAACCAAGATGAAAGTAGCTTGGTTAGAAAGCAAGGATGGAAGACTTACATCATCTATTGATGGTTATATGCCCACTATGCCCTCTAGTTCTAGCTTGTCAAAAAGGCTTTGCAAGTTGTTTTCAAAAACATACCCATACTCCTTGGTTGGCAAAAGCCAACCACACTATGTTCGATCAATAGAGTTCTTCATGAGACAATTCCTAACTAAGCATAAAGAAACTATGACCAAATTCATAAATTGGAAAAATCTAATAGTAATGATACTTATGAACTGGATTATGAAGCGACCCTTGCCATAGCTTCCAAGGGGAGAAGCACCTTTCTTTTCAATTTTAGCCTTGTTACTATTCATTGCTAGTTAAAATTCTCGCTGCTTAGGTTCATTTTTTGAGAGCTAGCTTAGAGTCAACTTGCAACTCATCATTGGCATACTTCCAATCACTCTTATGCACATATGTTAACCTTTGTGTATTAGCTCTCACTACATCTTGAATCTCTTGATCCGTAGGGGCTCATGACCAAACACATGCAATCAAGCATGTAGCTATGATCAAACTCCAACTACTAAGGCATAAGAGACTCCCTATCTACCTCATGTAATCAAGCATGTAGCTATAACCAAACTCTAGGTACTAAGGCATAAGTGAACCCCTATGTAGGCGCTACTCTATGACATAGTCTTTTTTATTAAGACATAAGACACTCCCGGATGTAACTACCTTATGAAATAGTTTTTTCTCCAAAGGTTGGGAATTCTAATATTTAAAATAGCCCTTGTCAAAGATCGCTTGTATGATTTGTGACATACATGGAATGACATGAGAACCTTGATCATCCTCCAAGGTATGTTCTCATCTCATCCACATCATATAACAACCCTAAGGAGATAGTACCCATGCAAGGCTAGATTAATGGAGTCATATGTGGCATAGTAGATGGATTGAGGTAACCTAACTAGAGAGGTATAGTTATTCTACGAGGAACATAATGGGTAGCCATTCCATAAGTCACTATGTAGCTTTTGACTCACATGTCCTAAGACAAGGTTTTTTTAAGTACACTTTTTTATTTAAAAATATGATTTATTCGACTTAAAGTCATTTCAAAACATTTAAAACACCAATATGGCATTTTTGTAGCAACCCTATAGGCAATTGTTTAACCAGTGATATACCACTAGGTATATTGAAAGCACGATGTGACATATGTAGTAATACACCACATAATATTTTTAATACAGCACGTGGTGTTTTAATATACTACATGGTATTTGAAGCTTATCCTGTGGTAACCTTACCTTGCCTAGCTACTACCATGTTTACCACATGGCTATTTTACAACGTGTCATTTCACAATTGATTCATTTTACTATGCAATAATGTTGATACACCATGTGCTAAATTGGTGTAGAACCTATAAAAACCCATTCCATCTACATTCACAACATAAAGTCCTTGGTCCATCATTCACCATTTCTATTGTCTTCCTCTAGTAAGTTTTTTAGGTTTTTATCACTACTAACACAGGAGTCCATTTTTGACGCTTTGCGGTCCTTAGAATGCTTTTTGCACCACAATTGGCAACTCATCAATAGGGTTTGTGAGCTCTCTATGTCACTCTCTTTGTGGCACCATGTCATCTCTCTCTACTGACCTAGGCTACTCTCATATCAGCTAGCTCCTCCTCCTCTACTGCAGCGTGTCCTAGAGCTGACTCAAATGCATAGAATTATTACACGTCGCTATGCTCGAGTCTCTATCTCATGTGTCTTGCTCACCTTCTACTAATCTTGATCTGTCATTGTATAGAGGTGTTGTGCATGGAGCACACTTCCATACTGACACATATACTAACACAGACACCAACACCTATAATGACACTAGCATTCCAAATATGAACATAGATACTGACACATATACCAATGCTGGTGTTACCTAACAAAATTATAGAAAGTGTTTGCAATAGGACCCAAAATACTTATGACGTATAAGTTTGATCCTTCTAAAGATAAAAAACTCAAGGACATGTACACCCTATTTGGGATCAAAATAATGATGACCTTAATACATGATACAAATATAAAAGTGAAAGGATCAAGGATAAGAAGCCCTCTTGATGGCAAAAGAATCAATTAATAGTATTTATATCAAATACTACATCTTCAGCCAAGTCCATCATACTAACTAAGTCTATCTCCCGGGGGGTTCACAAGAGGAAACTTATGATATCACGTGAGTGTACAATAGGGGGGTTTTTTTTAATGAGGCATAATCTTATACATTAGGGGTGGGGGGACTTTTATTTTTTCCCAATATTGAATTTAAGTTAGGGGGGCCATGCCATATTTAAGAGGGGGGGGACATAGTATAGGCTACCTTGGGTGACTAGTCCAAACAAGTTTGGTTTTGTGTATGGTTTTAAATCATCATAGGGAAAGTAATCTAAATTTGCTTATTGTGTGATCTAAATGCTTGAGAAAGAATGTAGATTTAAGGAAAGGGGGACATAATAGAATTTTGGTGGTATCTTATAAGCTTAAATAGGGGTGTTTTATCATCCTACATGGATCTTAAATAGGGGGTTTTCTTGAAGTTCATGCACACAGGTGACGTCCCCCTTTCATGAAGAGTGAATCCCCCGGGGTCTATCTCAAGTTCTATTTCCCAACTCATCTATATCATCAAGGTCTATACTCTACCAATTTCTATATCCACATCCCTAGAAGTTGGTTTACTATGAGGAGAAACTTGAACCAAATACCTCCATCTTGAGTCAAAACAATCCAGATGAAAGACCTATGTTGAAGATGAATATGTTTCCATCTATTATATTAATTTATGCTTAGTTATGAACATGTTACAATTTTTAAAAACAAATACATTAGCTTGATTCATTAGTATGTACCTGTTCACATTGTTTACGAATTTAAAAAAAGTATCATTTTCATTGGTCTAGATTTGGTGGTGGAGTCTATGACCAAAAAACCACTACCATATTTCCTAATTATAGCATTGGGATTGTTGTAGATAGTTCTAACCATTTTACATCAAGAATAAAAATACTAAATTGTCTAAATCCAACCTCTAAGGGTGGGATTACATTCACATTTTCACGTTTGCGTTAATGGTTTATTAGCATTCATTAATTACACTTTAAAGTAGCATGAAAACAACATGATCACATTGTTTCCCAAAAAAAAATCATCAAAAAACCGAGTAAAACCACATGTAGTATTCACATAACTAGCAGTAATATAACTAATATCGATGGTTATTATTACCACTGATATTTTAACCGGTAGTAATACTATATTATTGGTAGTGTTTTTCATATTATCACCGGTAGTAGCTTAAGTACCGGCAATATTACAGGTTGCAGATTCATAGTTTCCCGTGCATCCTAGTGCTATATATTGGAGGAAAGGGCAATAGAGGCTTGTCATTCAATCCAATTGTGGTTCATATCCCAATAAACCCTTTGGTAAGTTGGGAAAGAAAGTGAACCGCCGTAATTTGGATCTGAATAGTGGTAAGGCTGAGTGGGGGAGGGTGAGTTAGCATTCATTATACTTATGGCCCATGGGTGTGGTTATCTACTTCAATTCCTTGCATTTTGGGAAAATTACAGACCACGAATGCGAGGGCTAGTGCATTAGGGGAAATATGTGCTCAAAAAGGGCTCATAAGGGAGAGATTAAGAAAAAGGTTAAGTCAATCTCTAGGGAAAACGTTGTAGTAAAGGGAAATTTTGATGAGTCATAATGAGGGGTGATGTATTTAAAAATGTTGAAGATGTCATCTAATGGCTCACATTTAACGTCCTTTTTCCATTGTCGATCTTGATTCCTAATCCAATAACTTGCATGTGGTGCCTTTTTTTTGAAACATTAATCTGTGCATGATCCAATGGCTCTCCATCAACCATGGAGACATATGTGGGCATGAGTATACACCGTCAATCTCAATTTGGATCAAGGGTTCGCATGCGGCCTCTATACTCCCATCCAAGGGCACGCTTATCACACCTCTTTTGGATGGTTGGATCTACTACCCATCCAAGGGCTCTCCTAAATCCATGCTCCACGTGTTTGAAGCACAAGGGCTATCCTACCAGACTACCATGCATTCGACATGCATCTCCAATGCCATTATTATACAAGGGGCCAGTCCAATTTGGTGCCTTACAGTCTACCACTGCCACTGGATCAAGCAATGATCCAACGTCACACATATGCTCTTGTAGAGCTTGTAATCAAATCCATTAGATCTTCCATGATCCAATGGATGAGATTGGATAGATGAAAGGGCTTGTTAACCATTTGATCAAGTATGATCCAACCATCCCTAAAAGTCACGATTTCTCCTAAGGCCTTTTACATTGGTAATACTAGTAACTTGGGGTCTTGAGGGGTTCACCTCCCAAAATTTTAGTGTACCACGTGCATTTAAAAGGGGGGCTTCCCTTTTCCAAGCCTAAACCCTCGAGCTTCGAGCTTTTATTGCCAAGATAGCTTTAAAAAATAGCCACCCAAGCTACTCTTTCTTAGAAAAAGGGTGAAATATATGTCCTTTGAAGGAAGTACTCAACCATGTGCAATGTGAGACTTGAAGTCTTGGAGTCTTACCCAAGTCCAAGAGTCACCCTTTACTATTGTAATATCATAGGATGTCTCTGGAACAAGATGAGTCCTAAGCTCAAATCACATACTCAAATTTGTGTGTATGTGTGCGTGTGTGTGTGACACAGTGAAAGGGATGTTGAACACTTCATTCATCTTCTAGTGGCAAGGGCACTTTATGAGCCTGCTGGAATGTACTAATGGTAGGATATGTTTCACCATGAAATCCTTCATAGCATAGCATCAAGGGAAATAATTGTAATGCACATGAGCCTCTTGGAATCCAATGGTATTAGGAAATGTGTGTTCTCATATGGATGCTACCATGACCCCTTTCATGCGAACAAAAGGGCACAATGCACCATTTATATACTATCTATCTTTTTTATTATGTATATACTTAGCGCACCATGCATATACTCATATTTGGAATGTAACCCTCCCTCTTCTTTGTTGAGAGTTGTGGTGCCATGAGCACATAGATTAAAGGGCTAAGGTATGGTATAGGAAAGAATTAAAGTAGCCACCCTAGGATGTGGACTACATGATGTGGAGATGTGGATTGAGGATATCCACAAGGAGAGATGTGGATGAGAGGATCACACATGTGTTGACTATTCAAAGGGCACTCTTTATATAAGAGGCCTTATCATGTATGATTGATTACACACACACACACACACATTGCAAGAGATATAGATTTGCTATCTCCCTCTCATGTCTTATTTAGTGTGCTTTGAGCCTCCTTAGTTCTTCCATTGATCTTTTGTGCACTAGGTTTAGCACGATCTTACATTCTTTGACATGGTATCAGAGCAGGTTTAGCTAAACCTAGATTAGTTTTAGGGTGATTGAGAGTCCCTTGTGAGCATTCTTCTCAAGAGATTCATGAGAGTTCTCATCATTTCCATTCTTGTGAGAAAGAGATCTTAGATTCCATTCTATCCTACTTTGAGAGAACTAGGAAGTCCTATTCTACTCCTCACAAGTGCCAGCCAAGACTTCATCAATTCGAGCTGCAACAAAGGCTCTAGCTCCATGCACACTCCCCAGCTCTGCTCATGAATCTATGCAACTACAGCTTCGCCTACCAACGAGCTTCTAGCGCTGCAACTCTTGACTGCAAACGATGCCTCCAGCAGGCTCCAATACACCAGTAGCAGACTTTCAAGCTCCCGTGTCTGTGGCTCCTCTCCATTTTCTGAAGCTGGAAGTAAGACTTTATCTATGGGGACGTAACGCGGAAAGCTGGCTCTGAGAAAGTAGAGAAACCACAGTTCTTCTACAGCACCTACGAGGGGAATGGAGTCCAAGTACTGAGAACTGGGTCTAAAGAACAGAAAAATGCAAAGTCCGTGCTTGCAATCTGGTGATCAACAGGCTTCCTGTGCCGACGAACTGTATTGTAGAATTCAGCTGGTTGCGGTTGCTGCTCCTCCTCCTGCATCTCAGTCACGGGATATGCCCTCAAGCATAGCGACCCGCATGCCCACGTGCCACAGGCTGCTTACAGCCACCACCACTCCATAGCCACAGCTCTCCAAAGGCCTTGACAAACCCAGCCGCTACCTGCGACTCCTTACAAAAGCACCGCATCCTCCATGACAGCCCACGACAGAGCAAAGCTCCCAGGCTAGAAACCGAGCCATGTGTGTCTCCAGCGGGATGACTCCAAACAACCACAGCCGCCTCGGCCGACCAGCTCTGCAGCATCCTCATCGTCGCCACAGCCTTCTCTGCAAGCCCGTCTTCTCTTCATCTCCTTTGCCTTCATTTGCTACCTCCATCTCTTACCTGCAACAAACTCTCTCGGCTGCCTCCATCAGAACGACTAGCAGCCTCCTACGTGCATCTTCGGCTCCCTCGACGGACTGCGCCTTCTCTGCCTTTGCTCCACCTACGGGCTCTGCAAGCTAGACCTGCAGCAGAAGATACGCCAACAGCACACGACTACGTCTTCTCCAAACGATCGACTCTGCGACGCGCCATAGCGCCCAGCCTCCGATCACCTTCAACGAAATCGAGATTGAGAGCGCAATCGTGCGTCGCCCCGAGCTCCCTGCTGCAAACTTCATTTTTTGTGAGGCTTCCTTGGAAAAGCCACGTGGCAGATAGGATCCTTGGTTTAGTTTAGCTAACTCCTCCTTGGTTTAGTGGTCTTTGGTTAGCAGAGTGCCAGGTGGCAGATAAGACTTAACTCTAGTAAGGTCAAACATAGCTATGGTTAAGTTATGTGGTTAGTTAAAAGTTCCACCTAAGCACACAGCTTCTTGCTAAGCACAGTGTGAGTGTAGCATGTGAATCCCTATGACACATCATCAAAGGCTCTCTTCTTCACAAAAGCTTCGACAAGCCATAACTTGCAATCCAGGAAGAATTTGGACACGCTCCAAAAAGGAAAAGTGATCATCTTTTCGAGCTCTACGCGCCTGTCATGTCAGAATCATTGTATGCAATTAGACACTGCCAATATTGAAAGAAATCAATTGGTAAGACCTTTGCAACAAATGGAAAAGCAAAGCATGAATGCACACATCATTGTCATAAGCATGCCAAAAGCACAAGTGCATGAGATGACCATAGCCCAAAGCATGGCATCCACACACAAAGCATTAAGGCACATGGAAGTACAAAGCATCATGCACGAAGCTACACCAAGCAAAGAAGCAAACGCCTTTGTCATCAAGCCATGAGCCAAAAGGTGACATCAATGGAATGTATTGAGAAACGAAAACCCTTGCCAACCTTGCCTATATGTTTGTAATCAAACCTGACCACTTGAGAGTAGCTATGAAAGCACCCAGGGGAGGTATTGACATGTAAACCACACTTTACCACCTTAAGTAGCAATGCATGCACTAAGGGGAGGTGATGGAATGTAACTCACATCTGACCACCTTGCAGTAGCCAAAGGATCATGGCACCAAGGGGAGGTGTTGGGAGTTGTGGTGCCATGAGCACATAGATTAAAGGGCTAAGGTATGGTATAGGAAAGAATTAAAGTAGCCACCCTAGGTAGTGGACTACATGATGTGGAGATGTGGATTGAGGATATCCACAAGGAGAGATGTGGATGAGAGGATCACACATGTGTTGACTATTCAAAGGGCACTCTTTATATAAGAGGCCTATCATGTATGATTGATTACACACACACACACACACATTGCAAGAGATATAGATTTGCTATCTCCCTCTCATGTCTTATTTAGTGTGCTTTGAGCCTCCTTAGTTCTTCCATTGATCTTGTGTGCACTAGGTTTAGCACGATCTTACATTCTTTGACATTCTTTAGTGTTGGGAGCCTCTTGGGAGGTTTTTTTTGTTCCTATAAGATTATTTTCACCATTTGGTCGGATAGATTTTTATAAATATATATTTTTACATCTCATCAATCTGAGCTACGATTTGAGAGTTATGACCATTTTTTAATTCTCATCACATCTCCATGGACCCTTTCATTAGCGAAAGGATACTAGAAGGATGCAAAACTTTAATTTTGATTTCATGGCTAGATAGAACAAGATATTAAAATACTTTTTCTTTATTCAAAAACGTACTTTGGATTGCATGGTTAGATAGAGCACAAAAATTTCATCTTTTTCCCTTTTTGTAACTCATCAATCCGAGCTATGATTTGAGAGTTATATCCATTTTTTCACCATCATCACATCTCCATGGACACTTTCTCTGGAAAATGGGTCTTAAAAGGATTAAAAATATTATTTTTAACTGCATGATTAGATGCAGCACAAAAATTACGTCACTTTTTCTTTTTACAGCTCAGCAATCCAAGCTATGGTTTGAGAGTTATGACCCATTTTTTACGTTCATCACAACTCTATGGACCCTTTCTATAGAAAAAGGGTCATAGAAGGATGCAAAAACTTAATTTTGATTTTGTGATTAGATAGAGAAAAAAATTTCAATCACTTTTTCTTTTTACATCTCATCATTCCGAGATATGGTTTCAAAGTTATGACCATTTTTTCACTGCCATCACGTCTCCATGGACCCTTTCGCTAGCAGTCTCTATATTTGATTGCATTGTTAGATGGATAACAAAAATTACATCACTTTTTCTTTTTATAGCTCACCAAAGGGTACGTCTTTTCTCTGAGTGTCTTGGTCTGAGCACATTTTTCTGAGCATGGCCGATATTGTGATTTCGTAGACAATTTTATCATAACATCACACACCATTTAGTCATAAAACTACCCCAAGAAGATACTATATACATTTCTACCCCATAAAGATGCCGCTAACATCACACATCCTTTAGTCATAAAACTACCCCACAAAGATGATATATACATGTAATTACATTTCTTTCCAATAGTATCTAGGGCTTATAAGATCCCTTTATTCACAAAACTACTTTTCATGTCTACTTCATTTCAACACCCTCCACCTATATCATCCATCATTCATACTATCATGATAGATAGTGATTTATCGATGAAATGATTGCAAGTCACATGGTGAAGAATTTAGAGTGCAAACTTGCATGCATCTATGCCGAAACATTTATTAGTTGCATCAAGGAGATACTTCAAGATTCAATTCACCATGATGATCATTTGTACACGACTCATAGTTTTGACATGCAAACCTTACTTAAGATATGACATGATTGTCACATCCCTGCAGTAGGAAACTCTTGCTCAAACTCCTCATCCAGTTGTTTATCCTCTTTCTTTCTCTTCTTAGAAGATTCCTCCACAATTATAGTAGTGTCTTCAAAGTCTTCAATCTCCTTATCCTCTTCAACTCCAATTTCAACCTCTTTTTGAATCTCTAAATTTGGTGTAGATTCCACTTGCAAACTTCTCTTGCTACTTGTCCTTCCACCTCTCCTGCCTCCTCGTTCTCCTCTTCCACCTCTCCCCCTCCTCTCAGAAGTTCTTATTTTTACCATCCTGCCAACGTGACAAAAATCGGTGAGAAGAACTTACGACGTGATGGAGAAAGCAAGGCGAGGGAAGGAGCGAGGCGAGGGAGGGAGGGACACAAAGAGGGTACAGAGGCAAGGGAGGGAGGTGAGGCAAAGGGAGGGAGGGAGGTGAGCGAGGGAGGGAGCCACACAGAGGGACAAAGAGAGGGAGGGAGGGAGCGAAGGAGGAAGGCGAGGTGAGGGAGGGAGCGAGGCAAAGGGACAGAGAGGGAGGAAGGAGTGAGGCGAGGGAGGAAGGAGCGAGGCAAGGGAGGGAGGGACACAGAGAGGGTACAGAGGTGAGGGAGGGAGGCAAGGCAGAGGGAGGGAGGCGAGGCGAGGGAGGGAAGGAGCGCAGCAGAGGGAAGGAGCTCGTGATAGTTGCTTGTCACGAGCTCGTGATTGTTGGCAGCATATCACAACTGATGTAGGACAAGAAGATCAAATGGGAGCAACTTCAGGTGCAAGAAACCAATGACAAATTTATGCACCCTTCCAAAGCCTTCTTAGAACTGCCTTTTTTGAGCTCAACATAAAATTGGCTTTACATTACTTTCTTTTTTTTCGTGAGAATGAAAATTGTATTAGATCAAGAGTACAATTTGGAAAACCTTCGCAGCCCCTTCTTTTTTCAATTATTCTCTATTGCTAAATTCTTACTTGGTTATCACGAATACCAGTAGCCCTGGAAGGTTGAACCAGCAGCATCTCTAGAATAAGCTTCCATAAATGCCAACCCTCCTACAACCCCGCAAACCTACTCCTCCGTGCCCCTGCCAAATTCACAAAACCGTTTGCATCCTCTTTGTAATCCATGAAAAGCTCTCCTTGCAACCATGACATCTAAAAGAAGACAGATCTGGGGACACAACAACACGATATATTTTGCCAGGGTAGTGGTGTTCGAAGTACTCTTGTAGTGGTCTCGTGTTTGCTACTAACGTCCTAGGAATCCCATGAATCGTAAGTGTAAATGCAGCAATACAGTCTGTAGTTACCTCTCCATGAAATTGTGTGGATACAAGTCTTTCATCCAAAGCTTGTATACACAGATGCATCACTGCCACCACTACAACCATGAACAAAAAATGGCCCCATAATAAGGAAGCACCCTTTTCCACATGTATAACTGTGGACCTGGTAAATTGGTCTTGAAGTGGAACTGTACCGCCATACAAATTCAAAGGAAGAAGCAAGAGCAATGCGAGCAATGCTATAGTCAGGAAGCCTACAAAGCTAAAACCCTCCACAGCCAGATACTGTGATGCATTTGCCCCATAGAGGTGCGCTACTTGCTGGCCCGTTGCATGGGGGGAGGCTGCACGCGGGAGGGAGGCGAGGCGAGCGAGGGAGGGAGGGACCGAGGGAGGGAGGCGAGGTGAGGGAGGCAGAGCGAGGGAGGGAGGAAGGGAGGGAGAAAGAGCCAGAGGGAAGGAGCGAGGGAGCGAGGCACAGGAGGGAGGCAACATGTGGGAGGGAGGTGAGGCAAGCGAGGGACAGAGGGAGCTAGGGAGGGAGGTGAGGTGAGGGAGGTAGAGCGAGGGAGGGAGGGAGATAATTAAACTCATGAAAATAAAAGGCCCCTAGACCCCTTTCATCGACGAAAGGGGTCTATTGGCTTTTCATTTTCATGAGTTTAATTAAGAAATGAAAGGCCAATAGACCCCTTTCGTCGACAAAAGGGGTCTATTGGCTTTTATATTTCTTAAGGACTTTGGCTTTTATATTTCTTAAGGGCTTTGGCTTTTATATTTCTTAAGGGCTTAAAAGGCCAATAGACCCCTTTCGTCGATGAAAGGGGTCTATTGGCATTTCTTAAGGGATTTGGTTTTTATATTTCTTAAGGGCTTAAAAGGCCAATAGACCCCTTTCATCGACGAAAGGGGTCTATTGGCTTTTATATTTCTTAAGGGCTTAAGGGCCCTCATGAAAATGAAAGGCCCATAGACTCCTTTCATCAACGAAAGGGGTCTATGGGCCTTTCATTTTCATGAGGGCTCTTTATTACCTAGCACTCCTTACCACACATGATGGGACGACATACAATCAATGCATTTATTTTATTCACCATGATGGGATGACATACTGGCTATAGAAATGCCACTGCACTATGATGTTAATAGGAACCATGACTTATAATGATTATCATATGAATTCGATTGCTCATGAGAATGCAGCAATGATGAGTGATCACTTAATTAAACATCATTACTATGTGAAGTTGATAATTTTTCATAATTGTTTTTGAAAATTACTGATCAACCATTTCTTGTTCACCACAATTATAATTTATATCTATCTATCAACTTTAAAATACTTATATCAAATTGTCGGAATGAATATGTAGCAATTATGAAATGTCATTACTAGCGAGAATGGCTTGCGATAACTCCCATACGTGTCAAAGAAAGGTTGGGGATTAAAAGCTCTAAGAGTCCATGGTATTATAGCATTGTTGTCAACAAATGATGGCTAAAATTTACATCATGGTTCAGTACCATTGTCACACTTGTGCTGACTTTCACAAGACCTGTCTTACAAAGTCGTGAGTATAAACAATGGGCAGTGTGTGCAAAGCATTTGTGAGCAACTTTTCTTGCAGCAGACTCTTGTTTCAAATGAGTTCTTGAAACGAACACTCTGCTCTTGATCTCACCCTTTAGACTTCATCTCATTGAGTTGCATAGCTTAACCATTCCATTCTTATGGAATCTATCACAATTCAGAATGAGGATAGATCTTTGCATATGTTTGTTCGCACTTCCATAGGTAGAGGAGTGTTGTCAGAGATGGTGCTTGCTAGCCATTTTCAATTCACACTTGGGTCCATATCTGTCCATTAGCACTTTGGTGATAATGGGTCTGATTTGACAATGGAGCTACAATACGAAGTCCATGACGATGGATACAAAATGTTTCACCTTGATGCGCAGTTTGGTGATATTTTCACAGTGAAGGGAGAAAGATTCAAGCTTGATGACAATGAACTTCAAAAGACTCTAGTGCACAAAAACAAAAAAGATTTCTACTCTGTTTGCAACAAAAATGATGAGGCAAGGAAACATGATTCAGCTAGCAACATTGAGAATGACAAACAACATAGTGTCATTGAGATTATTATGCAACTACCTATAAAGAACAGATTGCATGAGGCCTATGAGAAGGTTGAAATGCATGTCACTATGGATGAGTTGCCTTCTACTTATGATGGTGATGTTTTCTTTGAGTTACCAGCTACTTCAGTGAAACATCACACAAAAGGTACGGAGTCAAAATTTGATGGTCATGTTTGGAGTGATCCTATTACAACAAATATAGTATTTCCTGGTGTGGTTCATAGAAAGGAATGTGGAGGTCACCTCCGTTGTATAAATGCAACTTGTGGTTATAAAACAAGAATTGGGATAGAGAATGAGACACAATGGGATGGAAGATTGATTAGAGTGGCCCCAGCAAATGTGTCAATTGAATCATATGGCTCCTTATCATGTATACATTATGGTTGTCCACCAATTTGCTTGGAGAGATGTTACTATGAAATGTTACTCTGCATGCCAGAATGTAGAGATGGTGTGAATCTTACTCGTGCAGTCATACCCCATGGCCATCATAATCATCCTGTTGGAGATGGTTTGACTAGGAGAACAAAGGATGCCATTAAAACCAAAGTTTCTGAAATGGTGAGGGCTGGTGGTGCTATATGCCCTAAAGGGATACAATATATAATTGTCCAAGACATTATTATGGAAACTTTATTGTCTAAGAAAGTGCAAGATGGGATTAAGATGTCTGATGTTGAGCTACAACATTTGCTAAAACAATGTGAACCTTTGCTCGACAAAAGAAGGTAATTACCATAATATTTGTTATTGCATTGGTTTATTAAATTATGTTATTACAATGAATATTGACCAACTTTATGTCTGTGTATAGATTATCAAGATGGATTGAGGAGGGTCGACGTGACTCTCATCCTGTGTCAGATGGGCTAGATGGAATTTTATACTTGAAAAGACATTGTAGATATAATTATTTCCAAAGTGTAGTGTTTCCTGGACAATTGCAACATAGTTCATTCAGCAGGTGTCATGTATTTAAAATGTCTACCCAAGGTTCTAGTTCAGGGGTTGATTTGGTAAATAAAATGAGACCTGGAGGAGAACTGGGTCATTGTTGGGTGTGGTTTGACTTTGTGAAGCGAATGAAAGATTGGACTACCATGGCTTGCCATGTGTATAATCCTTTTATCCAAGAGTTGCAAACAATTGCAACTTGTGACTTCAAGGTGGAAGGTACTGATGCACAAATTCTATTTTGGGATACTCTCAACAAAGTAATGGTTTCAGAAGTGTTTGACAATGCAGAATTCAAAGGGTTCATGGCAGATGAGGCCCAAACCAACTGGAGAGCTGTACGTGCCACTTTCAATGGTGGCCCTTACAATGTAATGGAAGGGAAAGAGCGTTCTTGCCTTTTCCATTGGGAGCAAAGTCTTCATTCCCATGCAAAGGCATGTATAAAAGTTGGCAGCCAAGAGGAATTTAAAATCCGATGTAGGCGCTAGAAGGATGCCTCTACAGAGCAAGCTGTAGAAGTCAAAATGAGAAGCCTAAGGGCATGGTGGAATGCAGGCCATGCAAGTGATTCAGACTTGCCACGGCTTGAAACTTGGTTTGCATGGTGGCATGCTAGGATTTCCCATTGGGGCCACTACATTATAGAGGTTGGTTTTGTATTTCTCTTGAATTTTTTCTATCATGTTAATAATGTAATTTTGCCATTACAATATCTCTGCAATGCTTGGTTTGCAGAGTATGTTAGATAATGAGAAGTACTTGATACCTCGAACAAATCTAGCAGAGTCTATTCATGGTAGTTGGAGGGTTGGATTGAACCATGTCAAATATGTTGGTCTCTACAATGCCTCTATTAGTGACCTCTCAAATGCAATTTTACAAAGCTCTAGATACACATCTTTTTTGAAGGGCCAGTTCATCGGAAGTGGACCGAGTCTAGAGACCTTAAAAAAAAGATCTTTGAAATCTCGGATTGACATTAGTGCCAAAACAGTTGTTGATCTAACAAGTGATGTTGCAAAGGAAATGGGTGTTGCATCTGAAGTATGTTTTAATGATGGAGATGACAAGACTGTGTGAAGGAAAAGGCCAAAGTCAATGCCTTCAAATATATGCGAGGATGATATTCATTGCCCTGAGTACAGTTATGCAAACAAGAAAAGATACTCCATGTCTCCAAAATCTAGTACTAAATTTGCAACAGAGAGTTTTGAGGATGATGATTCCAAGTGTGTACAAGAATATGAAGTGCATGATGCAAATTGGGCATTACGAAGAGTTCCTGTGACAAGCCAAGTTTGTTGCCAGGCTTGGCTTGGAAAAGGAGGAAAATGTAACAAGCTTGTCAATATAAAGGATCGTGAAAATCGACGTGGAGTTGTTGCACCATCATTCTTTGGGAGGATTCAAACACCAATTGGAGTGCACTCCCAAATGATTTGGTTTTGTGGAAATGATGTAACCCACACATGGAAGCCATCAACTAGCATTACAGGTATTCCAGGACCATCACCAGGAAGGTGGAAGGTTCAATCAGGAACATTCTTGACAAGTGTAGAGATTGCCAGGTTGACAAGCTCGGGGTTTGTCATATTAGGAGTGTCAACTCCAATGGTGGATGCAAGTTGTACTTCACCAATTCAAGCCCATGATGAAACAATAGTATTGCATGAAGATCGACCTCGGCATCAAGATGGCAAAGCAATCAGATGGCGAAACAAAATCTCCAAAGAAATGGAAGATAGAATTCAGAGGTCATTGGTCATGAAATGCATTGTTAAGGACACAACAGTTGTGAAGGCCATGGAGCATGCTGAGTTCATTGTTTCTACAGAAGCATCAATGCAAAAAGGTATTGAATACAAGGTTGACATTTCTCCATTTCCTTCTTGCAATTGTGAAGACTTCATTGGACGATCATGCAAATTGGATGCCTATATTCCATGCAAACATATTTATTACATCTTCCTTTCATACCTTGGATTGGATAGTAGAAATAATACGTTTGTCCACCAAGCCACCCTGAGTAAAAAAGAGATATTCCAGGCATTGTCCCACATGCCTTGAGGTTTAGTTTTTGGAGACTGTACTTTCATGATGGTCAACAGAAAATGGAAGGGCTATTATAATAATCCTTTTTCCATGAGGATTTTGAACCACAAAAATAGTATTTTTTTGAAGACTGAACCTTCATGATGTTGAATACAAAATGAAAAGATATCTATAATAATCCTTTTTTCCATGAAGATTTTGAACCACAAGAACAATGTTTTTGGAGCCTTTTGCATTTCTCCTTGTGTAAATTTTTGGTTTGTTTCTCCACTTGTTGATAATTGTGGCAGGATGCTTTGTAGGAAACTTATTTGAAATAACATGAACTCAACACAACTAGTAGCAAAATACCAAACTATGAGTGTAAAATATTGACTTAAAATTTGGCTATATTTGTTACATTTCCTTTTGTACCTTGGATTGTATATAAGAAATCCTTTTTTCTATAAGTAATTTGAACCACAAGGATAGTGTGCTAATTATTCTCCACTTGATAATTGTGGTAGGACATTTTAAAGGATGATTTTACATCACAAAAGTTTGAACATGTCTTCTATGTGATAAATCATGTCTTCATTTTCATTTGCATAGGTTGAAAACTTATTTGAAGATTTGTTTTTTGGTTATTGGTTGTTGTGGTTTATTAGTTTACAAGGATAACCACTTCTTTTATTGAGAAATATGGACCCATCATTTACAAAACGGTTTCATAATCATGGCCTCATTTCATGAACTTCAAGAGTTAGAAAACTTGTTTAGTTAGAAATGAGGATCTCCATTTCTTTTCTTAAGCAATATGACCCCTTTCTTTACAAAAGGGGTCCATACACTTGGATTGTTTTCATAAACTTTGACACAAAAAAACTACATTCTAATCCAATTTGCTCAAATGCTCAGATGGTTTTGCTCAAAAATTAGAAATCCCTCTCACCAAATATGAGCTACGATTTGAGGCTCGTCACATATCCATGGACCCTTTCACTAGCGAAAGGGTCCTAGAAGGATGCAAAATGCTACTTTTGACTACATCTTGGCTAAGAAAAAATATCTCCTCGGATCCTTACTAAATTTTTTGTTGCCCAAATAGTGAATAAACCAAAATTTCATAAGTTTTTAAGGCTCTTTAGTAAAAAATAAGCTCATAGGACCGTTTTCCTATCAAAAGGGTCATTCGAACTTATTTTGGATGCATTCAAATTGAAAGAAAATAAATGAATTTCAATCTTTAAAAAGCCCATGAGATTGGATGAAAGGGTCATATGAGCATTTTTGTGTTGCACTCAAATAAGAATAAGTCAATAAATTTAGTTCTTACAATGGTCCAAGTCAATCTTTAGCCAATGGAAGGGTCCTATGAGCAATTCCTTTTTAATAAATGAGGCATAATACAACCAAAAAAAAGGCCAAAGGACACTTTTGCCGACCAAATGGTCCTATGGTATTTTTTCAAAACACTTTTTATTTAATTTCTTGAGGCTCAATACAACAAAGAAACAGTCCAAGAGACCCTTTGGCCAACAAAAGGGTCCTATCGGTACTTTTAAGACCTTAATTTAAGATCAACTCTCTATGTATTACCAGCCCTTCTCCATTGCAACTTGCTTCGCTTCTCTTTTGAAGCATCCACTTCACCCCCCTTTTTTCCCTTCACCTCATTATCTCCCCTCCATTAACGGGAGGTATGATAAATGGAGGTGACCTTTCAAAGACCATGGAAAGTTATCATGATGATGGATAACAAAAGTGCTCATAACTCTCTAATCGTAGCTTGGATTCATGAGATGTAAAAATAAAATGTGATGTACTTTTGTGTTGTATCTTATTGTGTACTCAAAAATAAATTTTGGCATCTTTCTAGGACCCTTTCACTAGAAAACTGGTTCACAGAGATGTGATGATGGTCATAACTCTCAAACAATAGCTCAGTTTGCTGAATTATAAAAAGGAAAAATGGTGTATTTATAAGACTCTATCCAACCAAATGATCAATATAATTTTATTAAAAAAATTGGTCCTACCAACATTATAAGAGAGAGAGAGAGAGGGGGGGGAGGAGGGTTTGCCAAAGCCTAGGGCACCAACTCCCTTTAATAACCAAAACCTATCAAAATCTTGCATATGAGATGAATTTAAAATATGCCACAAGTAGAAATTAGTCAAATTAACATCATTATGTTCTACACTAAAAGAGCTTCAAATATATATTTACACCTTGAAATTTAGGTAACCATGAAAAAGTTACATTAATTTGAAAGGAGATGGGTTTTCATATTTTAGTGTATTTTTTGTTTCCCCCCCCTCATCCAAAAGACCCCAGGCCCTTGGGCCTCACATATTATAAAAAATATGTACAAATCTTAAAATCTTGCATATTTTTCAAGGTATATGCCTTATATTTTGTGGGAGGGAGGACATGAGATTTTCATATTTTTCCCTTGCATATTTGAAATTTTTAAAGGAAATCCATGCATATTCTTCTATATACACCTTGTCCCCCTATACCCTAGATTTTGGACGAGGGTAGTAACATAATACATATTGAGTTGGTGCCCCAACATGAGTATAAACATGATGCACTACACTCCTCTAGAGGAATAGGAAGAGGAAGAGGAAGAGGAAATAATACATTTTCTAGTAAGAGTGGATGCAAGAGGACTCAACTAGCCAAGATGTTGGAGTCAAGAGATTTAGTGGGACACATGAAGAGATTCACCATGATATTAAGGGGGAAGACCAACATCATGATAGAGAGCAAGCCTCAAGTATGTAGATGATAGTGAGAGATGTGGGAATCACATTGGTTTTGAGGCCGATGATGCCAAATTTGAATTGGCAAGTGGGGAATATATCATTAGCAAATAGAGGGTTTTTAGTTCAAATTAATATCCTTGAATACCCTTATGCACACCAATCATTTATTCAAGGGTTAGGTGGTATGTAGTAGTCCTTAAGGTGTGTAGGGACTCCATATCCTAGGGTACATCTCTAATGTTATGGCTTTATGCTATTTTCAATTGACCAATGTAGTGGTTAGATTGCATGTTGTCGAAAACACTTTGACTATGATATGTTCGTTTTTTTTAAAGCATGGATATGATCATGACTACAATATGCATTTTTACATCTTTAGTATATGCTTGAAGGATTGTACTTGTGGTATGACAAGAATAACACCATATCTATAGTGTTTTGAGGTTTGGGTGAAGATTCTATGTTGGTGTTGTATTTTTGGTACTATGTGGTTGGTAAGTGTTTGTACGGACATTGGAGACAAACCTAGAGGGTATGGGGTGGAAGAATCAAAAGGGTGCACAACACCATTTCTCTAGGAAAGGTTATATCATGAAAGGTCATTGGAATCAAGCTTGAAACTATAAGCTCATAGGTTTGAACTCCAGATTAAATCATACTCATTCAAAAGTAGGGGTATTTTAATTCCCCTTTTGGAAAAGTTTTAACAAGTTTACAATAACAGGAGGGGATTTTAATTCAAATTTAGAAAAAAATCCATTTGTTCATAAGTAAAGAGGGGTAGTTTTATTGGGGACAATATTTTAGTTCAAGGGTTTCTTTAATACCCCTTGAACGCACGTGATACCTAGGATTTCTTAGTGGTGCACCCCCTGAGCTTGGGGTGGGAACCTTCCATTCCAACCACCAATGGAGGGAGGAAGAAAACCATTATTTTAATGCTTGAGCCTCCTCATTGGCCAAGTGCTTAATCCATATTGTTAAGCCCCTAATATAAAAGGCCCTTTTTGAGTTCATATTTCCCCTTATGGGATGTGAGTGTTTGTTGTGTGTTCTTGAGGGTGATCTATACTCCGACACCTTGCATTTTGGGGAACTTGCGGACCATGATCATGAGTGCCACTGAATGCAATTGTTAGTGATGAGTCTTAAGCTAAGTCATGGAGAGAAGGGGGAGACGAGATGGCAATGATTTGAGCAAAAACAGGGCACGTGTTGTGACTACGAACACACAATCAAAAATGGCAGAAACTAGAAATGCTTGTCCACAGTCTTCAAGATGAGTTGTGACTAGGCAAACTGTGGATGCATCGAGTCATGCCCATGGCAGTATTCATATGCTTGATAATGTTACTGGGGTTGAACAAGGAGTTGCATAAGAGGATCTCAATGCTGAAATGGGCACTACCCCAACGCTTCATCCACCCTATGAGGTTGTTAACCAAGATACAAGGAGAGGATTTATGAAGGTGTCACAATCCTCTCAAAGTCGTATTCCACATGCACAGGGGGGAAATGTAAGTGACAGATCCAGAATGGGACTTTGTCATTAATGTTTGAGTGTTGCAAGTATTATGGAATACAAAAATCAAGGGGAGCACCTTGCATAAGGGATCACTTGCTTGGTGACTCAAGAAAGAGCATTCAGGGTTGTGTGGCCCAAGAGATGTTGCAACAGCTCTCACCTTGACAGAGAAGTTGCAATCTTCTGATAAAATCCAAAGAAGATCAATTTGGAAAAGCCAAGGTGTAAGTCGAGTAGAGTCTATAAGCACACATGATGATGGAAGTACAAGTGTTGCATGCTCCCATGCTAGAACTCCTTGTGTGGACACTAACATGCAAGATAGATCTCCACCTATGGCTCGCAAAGCTAGATTGGCAACTATGACTCCTAATTTCAGGCAACCCATGATAGTTGAGAGCATCCAAATTCAAGATTTGGAGAATGCATAGATGTACTTTGGTAGATCAATCTTGCGGTCAGGATATCCACTGAGTATGGTCGATAACGATGATATGAGAGCTGCATGGAATTGCATTGCTAACTATGGATCCTCTATGGACCTGGCTTCAATCCCCTTTCATACCACACATTGCATACAACATTGTTAGACAAGGCATATGCAGAAAAGAAAAATCGCATAAATCATTTTCAAGCAACTGTATAACACCGAATGCAGAATTGTCTCACATGGGTGGACAAGCATAAAACACCATGCTTTATTGAATGTGATGGTTATATTGTCATGTGGGGAGGCCTTCCACACATCAATTGATGCCTCACATGTAAATAATTTGGGGACATATATATCTGGTGTATTATCAAAGGTTATAATAGAGTTAGGCCCTAAAATTATTGTACATGTTATCATGGTGGATAGTGCCAAGAGTTGTAAAATGTGGTTAGAATATTGCAAAGGGAGTATACCAATCTCTATATGCATATGTGTGCTGTACGCATAATTTAAATATTGGTATAAACGAGTGCCATGGTTCAAAGAGATTGTTTGTGAGGCTCGAGACATCATGAAGTTAATACGATCAAAGAATCTTTATGTCTCGTGATGTTCTACCATGTTGCAATTGCTGACAACCATGAGATTTGCCTCGTACTTCTATAATTTGCAATCCTTGATGAAGAGTAGGAGTTTTCTTATAGAGACATTTCATTGTGATGCATTTGAACAATGGATGCCAGAGTTGATCGATAGGGCAACACATGAGAAAATGCATGACCTGAAAGAAACATTGGTATCCCCTACATTATGGAAATGGTTTGAGGATGTTGCTAATGTTAGGAACCTGTATTATATGTGCTTAGGGATTTGGACTCATAGGCTCCAACAATCAAAAAAGCATGGATGCACTTTTGGAGTATTGAGCAAGCTCTTATTGTGAGAAATCCCCCTGCTCGCCTAGGCCAAGAGAATGAGAGAAGAACATTTAATGCTACAAAATGCAAGGAATTATGACAATTGTTTAGGACTCAATGGGAGCAAGCTCCCACTTTGCATAGTGTTGGTTATCTTTTAGACCCCGAGTGGTGGAATATGAAGCTCGAATAGATCCCAATTGTTATGCATGACTTTCATAAGGTCGTGTGACAATATTATCCCCAAAACCATGAGTTTGCAAAGTGTTTTAACGGAGTTAGCCAACTATCGATGCAAGTAGTGGTTGTTTGCACCGAGAGATGTTCAAGCATTGGAAGAAACTACATCGACTTGGAAATGGTGGATGATGAATAGTGACACATGTAAGTTTCTACCCCCGATTGCAATGAGGGTTCTTTCTTAGACATGCTCAAACTTGGGCTCAAAAAAAGAAATTGGAGTCATTATAAGTACATTCATAGTACTTTATGAAATGGGTATGAAATAGACTTTTAGAGGATCAGGCTGAGAAGCAAGTGTAGATCTATGCCAATATAAAATCTTAAAAACAATAGGAGATGTGGGATATGAGGAGAAAGTTCCAAAATGGACCTATGATATCCCACCTAATGCTATCCAACCTAAAGCAACCCCATCGTTGCAGATTCTAGAACCCCAAGAAGAGGATGAGGAAGGGACTGATGGTGCAATATTTGAGGAGGATAGCGATGAGGAGGATGAATTGGATGAAGATGAAGGAATATTCACCTTCCACATGGGTCTGAACATGAGGACATTGATGACAAACATGATGAGGATAGTGATTTGTGAATTGTGGCAATGATGGCAATGATGATGATAGTCTCATTGTATTCTAAATGTAGTCTTGTTTTTTTATATCCTGGATAGTCATGCATGGTCCACATCAAAATTCCCCTGATGGAAATGTCTGTGGCTCGCCTTGGAGCTCTAAAAATGTCAAAGACACGTACGGCCCTCAATAGGGTCTAGAGCTCCTCAATCAAGGATGCCATGTACACGTCCATATTCTTGGCCTTATACTTCCTCGCACAAGTAGGGCAATCATGAGGTGTCCCTTAAAACCTATTGCAATTTGCATATCCAAGAAACCTTAAGAATGAGATACTAATTAAAATAATTAGGAACAAGATACTAAGAATTAGGAATGAGATAGTAAGAATTAAAACAATTAGAAATGAGATACTAAGAACGAGAAACTTTAAAACAATTAGGATCCAAACATGATTTGCACTAACCTCATCAAGGCGGAGATTGCTGACCAGCCATACTTTGCTTGTAAATTCAAGATTGAGAGGCAAGCTCATAGTTTTGTCATCCTTGCACCATCATACAAGCGTGTTGATGCGCATCACGGAATCATGCTCAGACATCTTTCTCCCATCTTCGGTCATTCCTCCAAAAATAGAATCCATCATGTCTGCCATACCCTTGTCCTCCTCTAGAGGATCATCTGACTCGAAGTGTGGTGGTGGTGCATGTGCTCCCTTGCTGCTCTCCTCATCTTGTATAATGATGCAAGGTTAGTGTGTGCAATATGCACGCAATATAAATATTCATGAATTACTCAAATACCATTGGATAACCGATGATGCACTAGCATGATGACCAATCTCCTCTACTGGTGGCACCTCTCCATACATCTGCAAGTGGCACATGACAATACGGTGCTGATGGCGAACCTCTCGCCTGCAATGCGTTCAAAGACAAGGCAATCTCTCACGAAGCTACTCCCCATTCCCAAGAGGTGGTCCCCATCCAATGAGCTGTCACCACTTCCTCTCCACCTGAACGCATCCAAAACCATCCCATAGAGTCAAGTCAAATACCCAAATTTTCAATAATTTCTCCAAAACCCCCAAAACCCAAACCCCCTTAAACCCCCCAACACCACCTTAAACCCCCTAAATCCCCTCAGAGCCCCTTAAACCCCCCTTGAAATCCCCAACACCCCCTAAACCCCCTTAAACCCCCCCTAAATCCCCCCAAACCCACTACCCCCCCCCCCCCCCCCCGAATTCCCTAAACACCCCAAACCCTAAACCTTAAACCCCCAACACCCCATTAACCCCCTAAATCCTCTCAAACCCCCTTAAATGTCCCCAAAATCCCCTGAACCCCCCCAAACCCCAAACCCCCTAAACCTCCGCAAAACCGCCAAAACCCCCTTGAACCCCCCAAACCCCCTAAACCCTAAACCTTCAGAATCTCCAAACCCCCCGTAAACCCTTGTTTTGTCAGTCTGGGTGTTGGTATATACTAACACCCATATTGATGCTCTTTTCTATACTGACACCGATACCATTGGTTATACAAACGATATCAGAGAAAAAAAACTTGTGCCCCCCCTTTTCGCGATGCCATTTGTGTTTCGCTTCCTTGCATCCTCCCTCCTAGCTTTTAGCTCGCGATCGCACTCCATACTTGCCTCCTCAATCCTCCCTCCTCTCTTCCCCTCCCACCTCTCCATCCTCTCCTACATTCTCCCTCTCCACCTCCAAGACTTACAAGAGCTCCCTCTCCCTCTCCACCTCCTCATCTCCTTCTATTTCAAGTTTTTTTTGTTGCCTTGTCTTTCCTTTATGTTTCCTTCTCCCTCTCCTCTAGTTTCCTCCCTTTCTCTTATTTTTCTTTCCTCCTTTCCTTTCTTTCCCTTAAAACTATGAAAGAAAAGAACAATGTATGAAAAAAAAAGCATGAAAGAGAGGAGTAGGAAAGCTTTACCTCTTGTTTTCATACTTTGCATTTGTTTGTAGGCTTCTCCTTGTCTCCTCTCCATTCCTTTGGTGTGTTGCTTCTCCAAACTCCTCCTTTAACTAACTAGTTTTCTTTAAAATTGTATATTTCCTCTCTTTTATAGGGCAAAAAACTAGAAACCCTGCTCGGGATCATCCGTGGTCACGCCTGAGACACGTACTCTCTAGGTAAGAACGTGCTTTGTCTCCCTCTTGTTTTCCTTTTCGTGCATACATTGGTAGCTAGCACCTTAAGCTCTAGGTGCAGTGATGGGCATAGGAACCCTTACCCCTTTTCTCCTCCCCTCCTCTGTTTCACTTTCTTCTTCTCTTTTTACCTTCTCTCTTTTATTCCTCTCTTCTCTTTTCTATTCTCCCTCGTCTCCCTCTCCTACTCCTCTCTTATTCTTTTTTCTATTCTTTTAGCCTCTATTATTCTTTTACTCCTCTGCTACTCTATTCATTTACTCCTCTCTTATTCTTCTTTCTCTTATCTTATTCCCTCTCTTTTATTCCCTCTTCTCTTATTCTTCTTTCTCTTATCTTATTCCCTCTCTCTTATTCCCTCTTCTCTTATTCTTTTAGCCTCTATTATTCTTTTACTCCTCTGTTACTCTATTCATTTACTCCTCTCTTATTCTTCTCTTATTCCCTCGCTTTTATTCCCTCTTCCTCTCTTCTCTTATTCTTTCTTCTTCCTTCCTTTCTCTTCTTTCTTCCTTCTTCTCACCCTCTACTTCTTTCTCCTCCTACTCTTTCTTCTTCTTCTCTTCTTATTTATCTCTTATTATTCCTCTTCTCCTCTTCACTTTCTCATCTCCTTATTCCTTTCTTTCTTTCTCTCTTTCTCACTCTTTTCTCTTATTGCTCTTCGTTCTCTTTTTATTCCTCTACTTCTTCTCTTCCTACTCTTTCTTCTTCTCTTCTTATTCATCTCCTTCTTATTCCTCTTCTCCTCTTCACTTTCTCATCACCTTCTTATTTCTTTCTCTCCTCCCTCTCTCTTCTTATTCCCCTTATTTCCCCTCTTTTAGCTCTGCTTCCTCTCCTCTTTTCCTCTTTCTCTCCTCTTTTTCTCTCTTTCTCACTCTCCTCTTCTTATTCTCTTCTCCTCCTCTCTTCTCCTCTCTTCTCCTTCTTTCTTCCTTCTTCCTTTTCTTCTTTCTCCCTTCTTCTTATACTTATTCCCTTCTTATTCTCTCCTTCTTTCTTTCTATCCTCTTCTTTTGGCTCTCTTCCTCTCCTATTTTCCTTTCTTTTGGCTCTCTTTCTCTCATTCTTTCTCTCTTTCTCCCTTCTTCTTCTTATTATTCCCTTCTTATTCTCTCCTTCTTTCTCTCTTCTCCTTCTTTCTTTCCCTCTTCTTCTTTCGGCTCTCTTCCTCTCCTCTTTTCCTTTCTTTTGGCTCTCTTTCTCTCCTTCTTTCTTTTCCTCCCCTCTTCTTATCTTCTTCTTCTTTCCCTCTTTTCTATTCTCCCTCTTCTTGTCCCCTTCTTCGTTCCCTCTTATTCTTGTTTCTCTCCTCTTTTTCTTTCTTGTTTTTCGTCTTCTTTCTCCTCCTTCTCCTCTTCTTTTCTCCTCCTTCTCTTCTTCCTTTTCTTTCTACTTATTCCTCTCTTCTTATTCCCTTCTCTCTCTTTCTCTCCTCTTTTCTGTCTCTCTCTCCTCTTTTGGCTCTCCTTCCTCTCCTCTTTTCCTCTCTCGCGGCTCTCTTTCCCTTCTCTCTTTCTCTCTTTCTCTCCTTTCTTTCTCTCTTCTTATTCCTCTTACCTCTTCTTATTTCTCCTCTTTTGGCTCTCCTTCCTCTCCTCTTTTCCTCTGTCTCGACTTTCTTTCTCTCCTCTCCTCTTTCTCTCTTTCTCTTTCTCACTCTCCTCTTCTTATTCTCTTCTCCTTCTCTTTTCTCCTTCTTTCTTCCTTCCTCCTTTTCTTTCTTTCTCCCTTCTTCTTCTACTTATTCTCTCTCTCTCTCTCTCTCTCTCTCTCTCTCTCTCTCCTATTTCCTTCTCCCTCTTTTCCTCTCTCTCTCTCTCTCTTTCTCTCCTCTCTTCCTCTCCTCTTTTGACTCTCCTTCCTCTCCTCGTTTCCTTCTCTTGAGTCTCTTTCTCTCCTCTTTTCTCTTTCTCTCCTCTTTCGGCCCTCCTTCCTCTCCTCTTTTCCTCTCTCTCTCTCTCCTCTCTTCCTCTCCTCTTTTGACTCTCCTTCCTCTCCTCTTTTCCTCTCTCTCTGCTCTCTTTCTCTCCTCTCTTTATATCTTCTTTATTTTTTCTTTTCCATCTTCTTTCTCCTCCTTCTCTTCTCTTATTCTCCTCTTTCCCTCTTCTTTTTTATCCTTGTTTATTCCTTCTTCCTTTTTCTTTCTTTCTACTTATAGTCCCCTCTTCTCCTTTCTTCAATCATTTTTCTCCTTCCCTCCTCTCTTCTTTCCTCTTCTCCTCTCTTCTCTCATTCCTTCTTCTTCCTTTCTTTCTCTTCTTTCTTCCTTCTTCTCATTCTCTACTTCTTTCTCTTCCTACGCTTTCTTCTTCTCCTCTTCTTATTCATCTCCTTCTTATTCCTCTTCTCGTCTTCACTTTCTCATCTCCTTCTTATTCCTCTTTTCGCCTTTCCGCATTTTTGTATTTCCGTGTTTTTGTGTTTTCATCCTTCTACGTTTTCGTGTTTCTGCCTTTCCACTTTTTTGCATTTTTGTCTTTCTATTTTTTTGTGTTTTCGTCTTTTCATCTTCTGCGTTCTCGTCTTTTCGCTTTTACATCTTTTCTCTCATTCCACTTGTCCTCTCTTTCCATTCCTCATTCCTCTCATTTTGCCATTCCTCTCTAGTATTTCTTCCGCATGTAATTATTTATTGGTTTTGTGTTTGTGTTTGTTTCATTTTTTGTATTTGTGTTAGTCTAATCCCGTTAAATTAGCCATGTCGTCACGTCACACGTACGGAGAGAAAACTCTTGGTGATTATGGGACTACTCGTAGGAAGAGAGAGCATGGGCTCTACTCTCCAGAGGACTTCAATTCCACTCGATCAACTCCTCAGGGAGTTACCCCTTGGGAGACTCCTTTTACTAGGAGCATATGGCTTTGTCAGGAGTCCTAATGAGTTTGTTGCATCCATGAGCGATGCGGCGGTAGAGAGATACTTTGCTCTTCTCTTGGGACGATGTGGCGGTAGAGAGATACTTTGCTCTTCTCTTGTCCCAGAGGACCTCCATTGTTCCGTCTCCTGCACCCCTAGGGGTGGATCGGGACCATCGACGGCTTTTCCTACTAGATAGTTGTCCCCTCTTGCCACTTTTGAGGGATCATCACCCGGACTAGAAAGAGTAGGAAAGGTCAAGGCTGTTGTGGTGGCACGGGAGATGTAGACAAGTCTACACACTCTTAGTGCTCCACGTCTCCCCCCATTCATGAGACACAGTTCTAGTCTGGTTCCTTGCCCACCCCTCTCATAGGCCACAACACCTCTGCACCCCTCACTCTACTAGTCCCGCTCCACCTCTCGCTCTAGCCCACTACTCCCACTCCACACTCTACCCAAGGACCTCTAGTACCTCGTGAACACCGTTGGAGAAGTTGTAGAGGATAACCAAGGGAGGAAGGTCATAACTACATGAGGAGGTTGATGAGCACGCACTTCCCCAAGGATATATTGAAACTTTGGAATCAAAAGGACCAAAGAGCCAAGGATGCCATCACAGAGGCCCTAAGGCAACAATTTCCCAACCCTCGTGGGTATGAGTTTGAGCGAAGTGCCATGCTTACGGGCATGGGAGAGCTCCTAAGGTCTTGTAAATACAAATTGGAAAGCTGATAAGAAAGGTAAGAATAAGCCAGGGTGGGTGGATTCGAAAGATTGGAAGAAAGTGAAGAAAGACTTCAAGGAGAATCCAAATATACGTTCATGACTTAGCGAAGGGCGGCGAGGAGACACTGAGACCATAGGTCCTTCGCACCTTGAGAGCGATGGCAGACTAGCCAACGGAGCATGGGTGCTAAGTATTTATTTATCTTCTACTAAATATCTAACATGTTTAGCCATTCAAATGGTTTGTGATTTATATCTAACTCCTTGAATTTGGATCCACAAGAATCTATGATGGGTAGGCCTCTAGACGACGATGAGTACAGAAGGATGTTCACGGTTGGAGCCATGCCTTGGTTCAAGGAGACGGAGCAAGAAGGACATGTAATTGATTGGAAAAAGGTGGCGGAGCATCATGTGAGTATACCCTAATCATCATCATTGTCATTTGAGTATCATCATTGTCTTACAATCAATGCTCTTATCTTATTTTCTAACTTGTTTCGTTCTTATTGACGCAACTTTGTCCCATCCAAAGATCCAAACTTGAAGATTGGATCTCAATAAGAAGATGCAGAGAGGCTTAAGTCTAGAGGAGGGAAAGGGATTAGGGCTAAGCAGAGAGCACAAGGAGGGCGAGAAGGACAAGGAGGAGGAGGAGTAATATTTAATAGGATAGGACATTTTGTCGTTTTGTATTTCAACACTTTTGCCATTTTGTAGCGCAATACTTCGGTAGATTTGCCATTTTGAACTTCGGCACTTTTGTCATTTAGTAGACCTTTTTTGTAACATTGTAACATGATTTTGCATACCTCTTTTGTAACATTTTAACATGATTCTAATGGGGGCAAAAATTTGTGGGGCAAGATGGGGCTAAAACAAGCCCCATGCTGCCCCATCAGAAAAAAATAATTTTGTCAAAGCGTTAGTATATACCGATGCTTATATGGGGCTTATATCAACACTATAATGCTGGGATATATCGACACTGAGAACACTCAATTATTACTGACGGCCCTCTTGATGATGATACCGATGCATTCTTTGCAATGCACTCATCGACGGACACTCTGACACTTTTCCCTTGTTTAAAAATAAAATCTTTGTATTTAGCGTCGATATCACTGTCAGAAAACGGCGCGCGTCTTATAGTGTTTAAACATGGATACATTCATGTGTATCACCATTGATGGCATTGATCAAAACAAGACAACATTGCCAAAATACAAGTGCACCCTTAGGGACTAAACACTAACTTGTGTGTGAGTACATGGATATCCATGTATTTTTACATATGTGGGTTGATGGTTGCATGAGCACGATAGTAACCAGGTGGCAATATCCACCAGGAAGGCAATACAAAAGGTCAAAGATGCATATGAGTGTTTACCTTGCATCTTCTGTATATAGGCTTATAATTGCTCGAGAGAAAACAAAAATAGAGACATATTTGAGTTGTGTTCTATCCTAGTTCATTTAAAAATATTTGAAGAAGTACTAGTGGCCACACACATGAAGACATAGAATTCAAGGAGTGTTGTAAATATAGAGGATATGCTAGCTCGAATTCGGGAAAATTTTGGAGGTTCTCAAAAGGAAGAATTAGAAGTGGTATTGTACAGAGGATAGCATATTGAAGAACATTCATAGAGCTACATTATGATGCACTAATAGGCCACATACTTTAGGTTTAGCATCCATACCCAACACTCTAGTGATGCAATTGAAGCACTACTCGACTTAACATTTGTTCTTGCAAAAAAAAAAGCACTTGACATGGGATGAGATAAAAGGCTTGCATGCCTTCATTTCATATGTTAGAAGTATGATGCAAAAATATTCTCCAGTCATATAAAATATTGTCCAAATCATCAAGTTAAATAAATCCCTTTTTGAATTTTTAAAAGGACAATGAAACTATTATTAATTGAATACTTAAATCTACCAAACGAGATGAGTAAAAAGGAGTTGATTTCTTAGAGAAATCATGACATGGTGGATGATATCAATATAGTTGAAGACAAGTGAGACAAATGGCTAGGAAAAGGAATACTTATCAAAGATTTTGAACTTATTGGTTAAGAACAGTTGCATCTTGTAGATACTAGCAACTTTGGTAGGTTTACTTGGTCTAATAGGCAGGTTGGAATTGTAGCAGAGAAGCTAGACCAGATAGAGTCCATACTTCCAACTTTTTTAGGTGAAAAGGCTTTGAAGATCACCAATAAGAACTTTTCATCTCTTCTATAGTCAGACCACAAACCTCTACTAATTGATTTTGGTGATGATGATTCAAGGTTGAACCCTAAAATCTTTTAGCTTGAAGCTATTCAATTATAGATTACTAAGATTTAGAAGAATTCTTTTAGGTGCTTTCTATGATTACTTTGGTACATGGAGTTGATAAAGTTTCCTATTTGAACCTACAAGCTAGGGATGGAGAGAGCAGGCTTTGAAGATAATTGTCCCTAGGAGTCTATTAGGTCCCTTGCTTAGCCCATGATCTAAAGACTCATAATTGGGTTATAATTTGATCGAGGGCCTATCCCCATCTACCTATTCTAATGGCCCTTAATCTCAACAAACTATTCCATAGATATAACTTGACCTAAGGAGAAACAAAATTGAGATGGCCTTTCTTTTTCAATGGAGAAATTTAATTGATTTATTACGTGGGGCGGTGGACATAGGCCCAACCAAGATGAAGTCAAGAGATAGCTTCAAATTTTAATTGATTTCTTAGGTGGAGAGGTGCATAGGTTTTTGGCCTGCCATGGGTAGGCCTTAGTGAAGGCCGTGGTTTTGAAATGGGAAAAATAAAATTATTGCTATTATTTATGCTCTCTTCTTAATTTGTGGTTGGTGCACTTGTAGAGTATTGATGATTTGGGTCCCCTTGTATGACTTTTGGGCCATTCGCATTTACTCCTCTTTGCACACTCTTAATCTCCTTCCTTTTCACTCTGCGGCCTCCAATTTTATGCTCTCTCTAAGCAATTCACTCACACACAGGCATGCCTAATGAATGATGGATATATCATTCAACTTGTTTTAATAGGTTACATGAAGATGTTGTGAAATAAGTTTAGTAAAAGGGTTTCAAATTCTTACCCTCATATATAAGAGGGAAAGGACCCCTTCCCTTATAAATAGAGAGATGTCCTCCTTAATCACTCTTCCCCCCCCCCCCCTTCTTGCCTTTCACCCCCGCCCCCCCCCCCTTCATTTTTCACTGATTATTGCACTTTTAATTTCTTTTCAATGTGGGGGGACCTATTCCCACTAGCGCTTAAGAAGTGTGTGCTCCAATTGGGATTAAGGAGTGTGTGAATAATTCAAAAATTGGATTTATAGGGGATATAGGTTTCTTTTCAATGTGAGGGGATCTATTCCCACTAGTGCTTAAGAAGTGTGTGCTCCAATTGGGATTAAGGAGTGTGTGAATAATTCAAAAATTATGTTAAATATCTTAAAGAACTTCAAGCTCTCAATTTATGGATTTTTAAATAAGACGAAAGACTAGAAAATGAGGGTTCAGTTTATGCGAGATTCTTGTTAGTTTTTTAAAAGGGTCAAGGTCAATTCATAACTATACAATATGGATACTTGTTTGAAAGACCTTGAAAACGAGACTATTGTGATCTTCAGTCAAAGGATGGACTTAAGAGTGTAAAAATAAATCATGTAAAACTAAGAAACAATGGAAGAAGTGGCATGAAGGTTCAAACGCACTTTTCTATTCGAATCAAGGTTTTGGGAGAGCTACAAACCGACAATTAAAGGCAAGCAATGGTAGTTGATCGATGTAAGATTGCAACTGAGCACAAAGGTTCGAATGCTTAGCGAAAGCATCGACAAGTGTTTTATCGAAGGGTCAAACAAGTGTTCAAACCTTATAGCAACTAATGAGCCGATTGATCAAGGTTCCAGTGAAGAACTCCATGAATCCACTTGCGCAACGTGTGGGTAAATGGTTAAACCCTGGTGTTACTGTGGTTTAAACACATTGCTTGGAGAGGCATAGGGAAAGAAGTGAGACTCTTGTTTTCTTGACTTTGCAAGACCTTTCTATCAACATAGCCTCCTCCTCACCCTAGAAGCTATGGCATTTGCTCCTCAGTTGTTCTTCTCTCCCAGCCTCCTTGTTGGGATCTCAAGAAGTGGGACTGTTGTTTTCTTGCATCCTCCTTGCTGGGATCTAAAGAAGTGGGACTCTTGTTTTCTTGACCTTGCAAGACCTTTCCATTGCCATAGTTTCCCCCTGCATGCATGCAGGGATTAAACTGATGGTGGTCAAACCTTGGGACCAAACGTTGAACCCTGTAAACCTTGATGCATCTGAAGATGGTTAAACGTTGCCATCTACAAAGAAGTGTGACTCTTGTTTTCTTGACCTTGCAAGACCTTTCTATCGCCATAGCCTCCTCCTCAAAGCTATGGCAATTGCTCCTCCTCCTGGTGTTCTCTCCCTTCTCCTCTTTTCTTCTTCCATCCTCCTCAGCTCTGCCGATATCTTCTTCCAGGAGCAATTCCAAGGTGCACCCCCTCCTGCTTGTTTGGAATTTTCTGTCTTTAGCTTGTCTGCACTTGTCCCAGGTGGTTGTCGGTAGAAAAATCCCATGGCATTCGATTCAGCTCGTTTCTGTAGTTTTCTCTGCTCGTTATTAGAACTAGGGAGCATTTGCTGAATTGCTTGCTGATTGAAATTGGTGCGGTTATGTGGTGGCTGCTTCATTTCGTATTTTCCACTGTTTTTTGCGGTTATGTGGTGACTGCTGCATTTCGCATTCAGGAAACTTAGCTGAGATAGTAAAAAACCGTTGTCTTGTATCTTGCTTGCTATGATCTACCTGACTCCCATTTGTAAATTCGCCTTCCAATGTCAATCAGGCGTTGTACATAGAAGGCATTAAATGCCGTTTTTGATACAGGCCCATCAGCACATCGATTGTTAAGCTGTATTGCAATCTAGGATATGCTCAAACTTTTGACCCCAAGAATGTCCGTTTGAGTTCGTTGGGTCGTCTGTTGTCTATCCGTTCAGACCAATGCAATGCATGTATCACTGTTTGCAACTTTCACCTCTGCGGCCTTTTGAAATTCAGCTTGGCCTCTCACATCGTCGTGCACAATCTTTGTTGCTCTTGGTGTTGATTTGCATCCCTGCGCTGTATGTGCATAATGAATGAAGATGGCTGGGAAGATCGTTGGGTAAAGTCAGACTGGAAGAAAAGCGATAATGCTGCAGGACATTGGGTGCACACTGCAGGAATATGGAATGGTGATCCAAACGATAAAGGTACTCCACTTGTCTTTTCTTTCTCGCTCTGAACAATTTACTTTCTTTGTATACTATCAAGCTCAAGAACACACATTTAAGAGGACTTTATGATAGTGTTATTGATGTTGTTTTAGTCTCCTTTCTGAAAACGTGATTGCTTCTGAACAGGGATTCAAACAAGGCCCAACTCCCGTTTTTTTGCTATCTCAGCTAAGTTTCCTGAATTGAGTAATAAGGACAAGGATCTTGTGTTTCAGTTTTCTGTTAAGCACGAGCAAGACCTTGACTGTGGCGGTGGCTACCTGAAGTTACTAAGTGGTGACATCAATCAGTCAAGCTTTGGTGGGGAAACGCCGTACAGGTATTTTTATAGTGTTCCATCGTAGCTCTTTGGTTCTGGGAATACCTGTAGAAGTTATCAAGTAGTTATAATGTTCGGGCTCATAAGAGTGACAAATTGCATCTTTTCTTTCCAGTATCATGTTTGGGCCCGACATTTGTGGTTACAGTACGAACAAGGTCCACGTTATTCTTTCATACAAGGGGGAAAATTACCCTATCAAGAAGGACATTCCTTGTGCAACTGACCGGCTGACACATGTGTACACACTTATCATTAAACCTGACAATACATACAGTGTGTTGATAGATAATAAGAAAAGGGAATCAGGTAGTTTATACACGGACTGGGAAATGTTACCACCTGAGAAGATCAAAGACCCCAAGGCTGAGAAGGTGAGGCACTTTTGAGTCTTTGTTAGCATTACTAATAAGGTACCCCCATCTTTCAAAGGGTTTAGGGATTTTTTCCCCCCCCCTTGGCTTGCTTTGTCCCATATTCTTCTTTAGCACCTAATCAGTAGCAATTGACTCTCCTCCATCTGTGCTCGTCATCTGACAAGGGAGTGTGGTGAGCGTTCTTAACTGTCTCGTATCTTTTGCATACTAATGCAAGTTCGTCTCAACTTTTTTTCCCTGGCCATTTGTGATGTTCTTACAGCCGGAGGGCTGGGACGACGAGGAGTTTGTTGATGATCCAGAGGATATAAAGCCTGAGGTGAGCTACATATGGATGTGGGATTTACTGTGACGATTTGTTGATGTTCTTCTCTTTTAGTGAGAATCCAGAGGATTTGAAGTCAGAAGTGCTGTAACTTTCTCACTTACATATTTATTGCAGTATCTGTGGAATATGATGAGACCATTTCTCAAGTTTTTGTCTTCCTATAGTGCCAGCAAGGGTTGTGAGATGCACCCTGATGTTTTTCCCCTCATGTCATGTCTCTTGCTTGTAGGGTTATGATGATATTCCAGCTGAAATAACGGATCTGGAAGCCACAAAGGTCAACTGTCTTAGTACTAATTCACTACACAAATAATGATTATAGTGCATGTTAGAATGATAACGTACGATCAGTTGTGCCAAATTTCTTATGGTAACTCAGCCTGAGGATTGGGATGACGATGAGGACGGCGAATGGAACGCTCCAACTATCCCCAACCCTGAGTACAAAGGTCCATGGTCACCCAAGGTAGGTATTAATGGTTTAAAGTTAAGATTATGGTTGCAGGGGACTTGCACAACAATGCAGTGAATAGAGATCCATGATTATGTGTTGATAATGAGTTACTTCTTTTGTTCTTGTTTACAAATTTGCAGTGCAGACTTATCACAATCCTTTTCAACATAATTTTATGTCTTATATTGTGTTGTGGGGGCTCTGTTTGCTATGTTTTTCATAGTCCTGCTTTGTCAACCCATGTTCTTGCAAGCAAAAAAAAGGGCTTGACCAAGCCACTGGAATGCAGATGTTCACATTCCTTGCTACTGTACCATGACGGCTTTTAATAGCCAGCTTGATCTAACAGCTAGAGCAGCTCCAACTGCACTTAAGTTATAGGTGTAAGAATCTCTCCAGCAATTAAGTAAACATGCAGAAATGCTCTGGATTGTTATCTAGTTGCTACAGAGTCGATAAAGGAATGAACTCAAACATGTGAGCAATTCGGATGCTGCAAACCGCTGCAAAATGTGAGTTCATCCACAATATCATACATTGAGTAGCTTTGACCTCTCAGTCTGCCACCCAGCTATGCTGAGTCATTACACCATGATTCAGCATTGCATGGGCATCGACCGAGATCCTATCTCAGTCAGCGGAGCTTTCTTTTTCAAACAACTGCGGAGGCTACTGTAGCTGTATTAATTTACAAAGGTATTGCTTCATTTCATTGCTTCACATCTTGTGCTTCCATTGTTCAAAGTGCATCAGCAACCATCGCTGCTGCCTGCTCCTTCCACAGGAAGCAAGGTCACACACAAATTTGTTTTCGCTGGACAACACACTGCTTTTCCTTCTCTTTGCTACGAGATTTCACATTATATGCTCAGGAGTCTCTCATACCAAAGGCACTCTCATCACAAGTCGAGGGATACATGAATAACGGTTTTGTCCCTTAAAAAGGTTCCTCCCACATAAGATTTTCTTCCCTTATACAGCTTGAGTCCATGGAATCAAGGTCCAGGCTTTTTCGGACTTAACAAGTCTATACTACTATCTACTTAATTCAGGATCAAGTGGAAAATCTTTGCAAAATCCTGCATCCAAAATGGCAGTACTGTCGGACTTCTGTCAGCTCATCAGCTGACATGCTTCAGGTTCTGTGTAAAACACCTAACATTTCACCCGGATGCTAGCCCCACCCTTGTCTTGATTGTGTATAGCCTGTAGTTACTTGGGGGTTGTCATTGGTCAAAGTCATGAGGGTAGCATACCCTTGCAATGGAATGACAGATCCCGTGGATCATACTACGCCAGCTCTCGCACACAAGTAGATTAAGCCACGCACAAGATTGGAGAAGCACACGACAATGTAGACTGCCACAAACCTCATGAACAATGGGTGGACAAAGGCAACTTTAAAGGTGTTATAAGACCCATCTATTAGAAGCTTTGAGAAAATACAAATTCAGCAATCCATGAAGCACAATGAAAAAGATGCTTGCTGTCCTGCAACCCACCTTTCAGGGTCTCCACTCGCTGCCTAGAGCACCATATAAGGAGGTGCCAACAGCTCATGAGGAGAAGGGGGGTCGTGGTATACAACCAATGGATACGTCATGCCATGAAAATATAAAAGATACTTGCAGGCCAAGCGTTGCAAAAGTGCTATGCCTGGAATGAGTCCTCAAACGATGAGCTTGCTTAAGGAGGGATCTGCTCTGAATGTCTGGATCAATAGGCCTGCCTCTGCCTGGGAGAGGACCACCATGGTCCAAACTAACCTCGCTCAGGTATCCCGTGTGTCATCCGATCCTGCCCAGAGAGTTTCAGATCAACCTCTTTAGCTGTCCCATGTATCCTCTGTGGAATCGGTTCACCACAATCACTTTGGTCCTTGCTATGCATGATGGAGTCTATGGTTTTCAACCTTATGAGTGACTATGATGAGATTGAAACTACTATGTGTTGTGTTATTTAAAGGATGAGTTTGGGCATGTTCCTGGCTCATGTAGATATATAAATTCCTCTAGAAATTGTCTTACCCCTCTAGATTGGCGGTAGAGCCTTCCACATAAAGAACTCTGTCTTACCCCTCTAGATTGGCGGTAGAGGCTTCCACATAAAGAACCGTGTCATCTTCAAACTCTGTCGAAGACCTCCTCATCCTATTGGGTAGGCAAGCACATCCCAGCCAAGCCTGCGTCTTGAGATCTAAGGGAGTAACCCAATGCTCAACCATGAGCAAAAACACAAAAGGGGCCAGGGTGCAGCCCTGCTTCGCTGAATGGGAGAAAGAGAATGCCTCCCTCATGTGACTTGACAACATTTGGATGGAACAGCTTGCATTAGGAGCCGAAACCCCTCTTACACACGACTCTGAGAAACCGAGTGTCCTCATTGTCCCCTCCAAGAAGGTCCAATCCACCCTATCATAGGCTGCCTCAAATCCAAGAGTAGGATCACCTAGGGCTGAGACTTGTGCCGTGATGACTCAGTGGCCTCCTGAAAAGTGAAGATGTTATCCATGATGCTTCTCTCTGGATGAAACTTGTCTATGTGTCGTGGATGATGTCTGGGAGCAACTGCAAATTGAAGACATTGGCCAAGATCTTGTATGTGGTGTCTAGGAGAGTGATTAGGTACCACTATCAAATGTCGATCTGATCTTCCTCTTTTGGGATCAAACAAATCCATCCACGGGCAAGAGAGTCAGGCAATTGTCCGGAGGGAAAAATCTACTGAAAAGCCAAGCACAATGACGGGGCTGGATGTTTCCAAAAATAGAGAAGAACAGTGAGGAGAGGCCATTGTCCATGGGGTATTTTTGCATCGGGAGGGCGTTGTTGGCCTCACGAAGCTGCACATTAGTGAAGGGAGTCTCTAATTGGCTCATCATTTGTGGAGAAATTACTGAAGAAATGTGGGTCAACACCTCTCCCTGGCTGCCCCAACTTTCTTTGCTAGAAGAGCTAGATGATAGAAGGTGGAGATCTCTAGGATCTTCTAGGAACTGGAGTGGAGCTGCCTCCCTCATCTCTCAACCTCTGAAGCTGCGCTTTGGTTGACCATTGAAATAATACCTCATTATCCTATCTCTATGTTGTACCCAATGAACGTGTGAGGAATGGTAAGGGTACTTTGCCTGTCTGGCCTCTATCTCGCGTAGGTTCAATTGTGCAGACTCATATCTGTCAGCCAACCAAGGAGAGGCTCTTGCTCCCTCAACCTTTTTATGGATGCCAAATCACACTAGAGGGCCATCTCCCTCATCTACAGAGCTTGCTTGCACCTTAAGGCCTGGGCTTGCAACTCTGGACTGCTTCTCTGGATAACCTCTATTGTCCAAAGAGCCAACCCATCTTGGAAGCAGGCATCCTCTATGAGCCAAATTTGGGTAATGGCATGTTGTATCTCCTCCTCCTAATGAAGGGCATCCAGAATCCTCACTTCACGTTGGAGATCCCTTGGCATGGCTCCTCCAAGTGTAGAACAAAGGGGGAGTGATGAGTCATCTTTGTGCTCGCTAAAATGCCTATGTACCCACTGCTGTGCAGAGACTATCTGTGACATAGAACCTGTCTAGCCTCTCTAGGAGACTATCACAGCATCATTGGCCGAAGTGAGCCGAGTAAACTCAACTCATGCTATGTGTCTCAACCCAATCCAAGAGTCTACATCAGAGACACGGTTTCTGAGCTGTCGTTGAAAGGGAGCCCTGTGCTGATGACATTGCTAGTGCATATACATTTAGAATCTCAAGATGAGGATCCCCTGGATGAATGCCCATCCACACTGCAAGTGCAGTTGGGATGATTCGTCGCTCTCTCCTTCTCTCCCCATCCTCACTGCAGGAGTTGCAGTTGTGATGATTTCTCCCTCTCTCCTCCTGCCCTCCCTTCCCTCCTTCAGCTCCCTTGAGGGTGTCTACCCCCTCTTCTTCCTCTCCAGCTTCCCTTGAGTGAGTCAGCACCCATTCTCTTGAGCCGTCTCCAAGTCCCATAGTTGCAATGAAAACACGTTTCATATTTTTTGAATTGTTTCGAAACGTTGTCAAAGGTTTGGCTTTTGAAATGCATTTCTTTGGTAGGTGTACTTTGTGCAGAAGAAATTTTTGCCCTTTTGCAGTTCAGATGCTTTGATGAAGCCATCACAATCATATCCTGTACTCATTGCAGCCTTGCAATTTGCTAAAGTGGTTTGTATGTCCATACAACCCGCACTTGCCTTGCCCGTCTTTCTTGCCCACAGCTGAAGGTTTGTGCACTTCTGCATTGAAGCGTTCTTGAGTCCGTATAATTGATGCTTTCCTGGGCTCAGTGCTCACTCTTGAGTCTTGAGGCCATCATAAATCATAATTGAAATGTCATTAGGGCATCATGCATTTAAGGACCTATGCATGTGTTTTTTTATACTAGGCATATAATTTTTTATAAAACAGGTCTCTTGAAAAGTTTTGGTTCGAAATGCATTTGGGAAAAATTCGACACGTTTGTAATGGTTCCAAACGCCTATCTCCCCCCTCCCCTGCCCGCCATCCATAGCACCCTCGTCTCTGCATGCATGTCTGTCTGAGTTGATAAAGTCTTGTCAGAGAGCATGGTGGTGACAGACCTGGCAGCCCTACCAACAGGGTGGGACTAGCTTCACCTTTCAGCACGGCTTCTTAGGTTAAGGGGCAGGATCGTATACTGTGGTCCCTCTGCAAGTTGGGTGGAGTCCTCTGCAGGATTCCTCCCCATGTGCCTACACAGGGGGGCATCTCCATGGGTGTCCTTTTGCATTCTTCTTTGTATAATGTCTCTTTCTCCGATTTTGGACTAGAATATAGGCCATACTTGGGGAAACCTGGGCAGTGGGGTCTTGCAACAGCAATGGTGGGTGGGGGAGGGTGCTAGGTGACTGTGGCCCTAGCTCACCACCCTGCCCTGCTCTCTAGCGGCTAGCAAGCCTTGGCTAGATTGCCAAGCTCCCTACAACAGTGACATTGTCCTGGAAGCCCTAAAACCTCCATCTGCTGGAGGACAAATTATTCAGAGAGAAGGGTAAAGAAGGTAAGGTGGAGGGGCGAGTTGGACCTTTGGCACCCTGTCCTCCATAAGAACTGAGGCTGCTGTCTTGGGGGGCTGCGAAACGATCCCAAACCTGGCACCAATCAAGGAGAGAATACTCCTGTACTCCCGTGACATGCCTGCTAATGGCAAGATCATCAGGTACCTCAGGGTGTCATGGCATGTCTCCATGTCCTCTACAATGAAAACATGGTACCAACTTCCAAGGTATGGAAAAAACCAAGTGTGGTCCGACTCGGAGGTAAGTGGGGGAACTCTGGAGATGTATCTAAGACTCTAGAGTGGACATCTGGATTACAAAGACCCCTCGTCCTTAAATGAGAAGGTCTTCGTGGTATCCTCTTTGTGCAAAAAAATTATGATTTATTTTCAGTTTGGCTTAGTTTCTGAGTTGCAGGAAAAGACCACCTTTCAGAGGGTGAGCTTTTGGTTTTGAATGTTAAAATAAAGTTGTTTTCTGAATGTTTTTCAGTCAAAGGAAAGGGCTCTAGCTAACTTCTTCATTTATAGGCTCGCTTGCAGTTACAATACAGTGTCTAAGTGCTTGTCATTATTTTCTCGAAGAAAGGGATGGCTGCATTTGTTTGCTTCTAGTTGATTACTCATACTAATCTAGAGTACCCATTTGCAGAAATTAAAGAACCCAGCATTCAAGGGAAAGTGGAAATCTCCCATGATTGACAATCCAGGTAGAGCTCGTTGTATGATCCTCCTGTGGAGATATTCTTCAAGTTTTAAAGTAGTTTGAAAGAATAGAATTGCACTTTAGTAAGCTCGAGGTTTTTTTTGGGGAGTGAAAAAGCCACTCGTGGCTTACAGGCAATGGCTATTTCCAAATTTCAATAAGAAGTAAGGCCTGCCCGTCTACATGCATGTGCACCTGCCACCCTGACAAGAGATTATACGAGATGTAGAGTCTCACATATTATCCATATGTTATGACAGATTTTAAAGACGATCCCGAACTCTATGTATTCAAGAACCTGAAGTATGTGGGCATTGAGCTATGGCAGGTATGATTGATTTCTTGATGTATTTTTATAATTGTCTGTGTGTAAGAAAGTGCATGGCTGACTGGCCCAATTGCAGGTCAAAGCAGGCTCAATTTTCGATAACATACTTGTAGCTGATGACCCTGAATATGCCAAGAATTTTGCTAAAGAAACCTGGGAAAAACATAAGCAGGCAAGTAGACGGGCTGCATTAATGTTTTGTTCGAACTCCAATATTTCAATAAAGTGGCTGCTTTTTTCTCATAACAGGCTGAAAAGAAGGCGTTTGCTGAGGCAGAGAAGAAGAAGATAGAGGTGAGATGTCCTACAGTTGGGGATGGTGACTTAACAAGTAAAGGATTTTGGTGGAATACTCATTTAACTTTCTGATTACAGCGAGACATACGATGCTTACAAAAGATGTTGTCTCTCTTAGTACACTGCATTATGCAGAAATTTGAATTAACAATTTGCATATTCAGCACTCATCTTCAGAGACATTTTCCCTAACATCTACAGGATTGTGATGCAAGTCTAATAATAGCGTTTCAATATTTTTTTCATAGGACGTAATGATAAATTCTCTGACTTCGTTCAGATTTTCTGTGCTTGTTCTTTGGGTGAGTACTAATTTTGTTGATTTGATGAAACCTGAGGGCAGGATGATCCAAAGGAGTCTGAAGAAGATGCTGAAGAGGGCACACATGCAAGCTCCTCACTTTATTGAAGCATTTACATCCTCTTTTGTTTGTGAAATTAAGTACTTGGTAGTCATACCACTGTCTCATTTTGTGTACCTGATATTGTCATATATTTTGCAGGATGAGCTGTGATTTCGTAGAAATTTAAGGTGGAAGGAGTGTTATGCTGCCAATAAACTTCTGGCAATTCTCTGCCTTCAACGAAGAAAACTTGATTCCAATCTAACCAGACATGCCAATACTTGATTTTATCAGAGGCACACTTGATTCTAGTCTAACCAGACACACCAATACTTGATTAGTGTCACGACTCGTGGTAACTTGAATCCATTTACATGAAAAGATATATCTCAGGAGAAATCCTTTCTCAATATAATCAGTACACATGAAAGAAGCTCTTAATACATCAGTTTGAATAGCAAGACTCATGCTTGGACATAGTTAATGAAACTCAGGCAACAAAGATGAAATACTTTGATTTCTTATTCATCTACCAAGTGGAACTCATAACCTCAAACTACACATCATCTCAATATTCTTGATTTGAGAAGAATATATATATAGCTTGATTGAGGAACTCTTAATGTGGAAATCTTTTAAGAAATAAAATGCTCAGATATTGTATTGGTATTGGTATTTAAGCATTTCATTTCTAAGAAATGGAATGCCAATACCAATACAATGTAACAGAAAGTAACAGAAGGTAAAGGGCAAGAGACACAAGCATATCTGTGTTGGAAGGGGGCCCCCCAAAAAATCTTATTCACTTGTACAGTAATCCCCTAAAACTCTCAGGGCAACAATGGTTACCCCTTCTAGCCGAGCATGTAGGGAAATCTTTGTGAGACAGCTCTACATCATTGCAAATTTGTGACCATGGCCCCCATTCTTACTGTTAGTTATTGGCAAGCTAGGCTGCCTTTGCATTCAAAGCATAGGATCCATTAAATTAGCCTTCATAGGATCTTTAAACGTGGTCATGCCACTAAAGATCTTGGGTGTTTGACACCACCCTTAAATTCTTGCTTCTTTACCTCAAAAGGATTACGGGAAGTCTTGCTGTAATTCTTGTGCCATAACCTACAACCAAGCAGTAGTCCTTGGGTTGTGACTGTAGTGGATCCTCATTTATAAGAAAAGGTATTATATTCAAAAGCAATTGTGATATAACCTCAAAAAAGAAAGGATATCCATGTGTCTTTGCAAAAGATACCAACCATTGACATCCACAAAATCTTTATCTTGAGACGATTTATGTGTATGGTTAACCTCCATGCTCAATCCAAGATGTTCAAGCTTGCCACTTCATGAACATTTGGCATGTAATGAGGACAAAATATGATAAACGTACCTTTTTGTAACATAAGCTGTAATCCGCAGCCTTAACAACTCCATGACTTACGCAAGTTCAGACTGCCCATCGGTGGACCACTTGTCCTTTGTGGCTAGTCATGTTTCGGAGTTACCAGGCAGGGTCGCTAAGACATCAATCCAGTCCTGATTCCCTGGTGGATCAACATCCTCATTTCTCCTGCTCAAAGAACAATTGACTTCACCCTTGTGACTTCCTTTACGACTAGAACACACAATGAAACAACAGAGCAGAGGCATTTAGATTAATCTTAGTGGCTCTCAATCAACAAACAAGGATCAGAGTATGACACTGTGGGGAACCAGTGGACATTGACGCTTCAGTAAGAGTTGCAATTTCAACTTAACATTCCAATCCTACGAGCAAGAATCTAAGACAAAAATGGAACTGCTGCAGCCCAAGGATGAGTCATTTTTGGTATTACTTCACAACATTCTAATCTAGATGGACATCAACACAACACTCAACACAACACTTGACGGCAATCTCAACACAAACTGCTTCCATCCCCTATACTGAACATATAGGACTAGACCCATTCAATCAATGGAGGTCCCATCAGAAGATTTATATAATTGACTGGAATTGAAGCTGAAAAACAAAAAGTGTGTGGGGCCAAATAGAGTTGTCTTTGCAGATGGAATCCTGGGAAAATCAAATCAGTGCAAGAGTTATAAAATCCAGTCAACAGCAAAACTCACACAGCACCCCTATGGAGATTCTGGAAAAATATACACCTTTCACATGGAATGAAAGTTGTCAAAATTCATTGGAAAAACATTGAGGAAATACAAGCAGATACAATTGATCTCCATCACTCAGATCTAACTCAACCATTTTACCTTCAGACAGATACATTTGACATAGGAATTGGCAGACAGATACATTTGACATAGGAATTGGGGAAGTTATCCTCCAAAGGTGCACAAAAATGTGAATTCTTAGGCATGTCTACTACATCAGCTACTCTTTGTCTACAGCAAAACAAGACATGGAGCTACTGAAAAAGAACTTGTTTGCAACGGTGTGGGCCTTTGAGAAACTACATGCATACCTTCTTGCAGATTGACAATAAGACAATTACGAGTCTCAAGACGAAAAAGCAAACTGTCTAGATGGGTACGTGCCCTACAACATACCATGGTTCAAATTCAATACAAGCCAGGTAAGACAACCAAGGAGATTATTTTAAAAGAATACATGAGGATCAAACAACAATGATTAACAACAAACAAATACAATGCACAACAATGGCGCTTCTAACAGCGGTCCAAGAATAACCTAATTTCAGGCACAAGACGCCTTTCTAATCCTCATAATCAACCAACTTAGATCACAAAAGCCCTCAACAAATGTTTTAAAACATCTCCAGGTGATCAATAGTGTTCTGTATAAGATACAATCATGTTTTGTACGATTACAACCAAACCAAAAACCGCATTTGTATGTCACAATGTCTCTCCAAATCCTTTTCTTTCTATCATAATTGGCAAGCAAGTAATGAACTAGTCGGTAGAGGAGGAGGATTCAGAGGACATTCAACGGTTGATTTGGAGGCTGGTGGGCAGTGGGAAAGATTGTTGGAAGCTGAACAAACTCGGGCAAAAACCTAATAGAGTTTTGTTGTTTCTACTAAGGCGACATCCGATGGGATAAGGGGGTCCTTTTATAGTTTTCAGTATCCCACCAAGAGGGGGATAGCGTTATGGAGCCAACCTGGAGGGATAGTAGTATGGCGATGATCCGGTGAGATGGCTAATGCAGTGAGTCGGGGGATTTCAAGTATGGCACCGGTCAAGGGGCCAATAGTATGACACCAATCCGGAGGGATAGCTGGCTAAGGGGCTTAGCACATGGGAAGAAATAGGATGGGAATGGGAAAAGGTGGTCCCAAGTGGTCCCATGCATATTTCTATCCTATTCCCATCCCACCATGTGCTTAAAAAAAAGGAACTAGGGATGGGTTTAGGAGGAAGAGGACACATGGCATCATTTCATGTGTTTAAGAGGTGGGGACCTTGTGGGGATAGGGACACATGTCATCCTTCCATGTTTTTGAATCCCTAAAAAGGGGGAACCCATTTTGGTTGCCAGGGTCTAGAGGCCATGGTCCAGGATGGGAGAAAAAGTAGCTACTCCCATTCTAAATCCATCCTAGACCACTTGGTGTAGGATGGGAGTAATGATGACAAAAAGATTCCCATCCTAAACCCATGCTAAGGCCCTAAGGCATGGGGGTGCCAGTTTGGTCTGAATCTGCAAATTTAACATTTTTCTGACCTGTTGAGGGGGTTGGAAGATGCTAACGGTACTGCCTACGACATTGGAATGGTGGCAATAGTCAGCCCTAGGAATGTGGGCGGTGGATACTTGTGAGGTCAACGTGTCCTAATGCAAAAATATACTAGTCGTATTCACCTAATGCTGACCTTAACTATGTGGGTGCGTAACGATCGACAAGGACTTGTGAGCTGTTGGTGCTTTTTTATGATATGCCTATCGTATAGACTCACCTAGACCTAGATGGAGTTCCTATTATGTTAATTGTCATGGGGTTGAGTTCCAAGTAGCATACTTTGTCGTTAGCTAGGTAGAGCATGTGTTGATCGTGCTCATCAGCCTGGTTGTTAGTGGTGGATCATCACTGCCATTTTTGATGGTCATTCTTCGAAATGAAGCACCCAAGTTCTTGTGTGGTTGCACCCTTTGTGGAGGTAGATTCTTGTGGTACTACAGTTTTCAACTTGGAAGTGGCAGTAGTGCCAGTCAACACTATAGGTGTGTGTCGCATAGGCTTTGAGGGAGGTTCTTGTGTAACTTTCCTACTTTCAGGGGTCAGTTCTTGTGTTGTTCCCTGGATGGCTTTGTTGACTTTCCCCTTGAGTAGTACTACACGTGGTATCATGGTACTGGGGCTGGGATGTGAGCAGCTTTCCTCATTCTGGAATTGAGGGTAGGTTCTTGTGGGACTGCATCAGGACTCCAACACAGGTTGTTGTGTTACTACCCCATGAATCCAAGTGTCGTGAGGTCATGGATTCTATGTGTCTGAAACTTTCACAGCCCAAATATAATGTTCACCTTGGTAGTAGCCTTGGGTCTCCAAGACATTAGGAAAAAAGGGAGCTCATTTTAGGGCCCTATAAGAAATTTGCTATTTTCTCTTTTATCTCTCTTCTAAAATGTGGAAAAAGCAATAAAATACGGATATCTGTCAGTTTAGGACCACAGGTGTGTCAATCCAGGGAGGAATAAAAAAGTCCTTTCAAATAATTGAGAAGACGCTGCATTAAACTCTCCATATAGATTCCGCATCTCTTTCAACGGCGGCCTCTCATAAAGAACCCATCACGCCATCACTAATCCTTTTTTTTTCAAATATTTGAATGGTTATCGCGAAAGATTAGATGAGTTTTATAAAAAGCAGACAAGATGAAGAACCAAATGGCTGCGTGCAACCATGTTGTTGAAGAAGAACCTCAAAAGAAGCGACTACACCATTTACATATTGATTTAGAAGAAAAATATGCACCGCTACAAAAAAGAGGAGAGGTTCCGCTTGTGAATGCTGAGCAAAAGAAAAACATGAGAAGAGCAGGCTCCCAACACATCAACTTATGGTGCGACGGACATATTTACCCAAAATGTCCATTGAGAAATTCGAGCCCTCAATTTTCTAATCCAACAACGCTATTGAGGTTTGTGGGTGACGGGAACAATGGAATGTATAGATACATTTCAACTCAACATTCAACTGCGGAAATGTACAAGGCATTGTATGTCCGAGAAAGAATGGAGAAGGACCAAGAAATGTCGATAAATTCAAAGTTGAAAGAGCAGCTGCTGCAAAGGGAAATCGAAGAGCATTCAAAGACAAAGAATGAGCTAAGGAGAGCAAGAATGAAGAGAACCGTTCTTAGAGAGAGACAATTAAGCAAGAGAATTCAAAACATTGCAAAGTTGAAAGCTGGCACTAGAGGATGTAAGCACAGAGTACATAAAGCAAGGTAAGAGTACATCTTATTTAGCCATTGTATTTGTATATGTATATGTGTGTCTGTCTTGCAAGAAAATCTGTAATATTGCAAAGTTTACTTATTGCAAGGAAATTTTAGGACCTGAGAAAGAAAACATTAATCCTAATTTAATTCTTATCAAACAAATGAAGGGTTTAGTCTCCACTGTTGTTACAAAGAACATGATGGAGGAAAAGAAGTTTAAGAAGGTAAAACGTGAAGTGCTTGAAGACTTCGTATCAAAAAGTAAAGCTAATGTCACGAAAATTCAAGAGGCTCTTGATGTGAGCGGCATGAGCAGAAAGAGAAATGCTTCAATATTTATAGTTGTATCATCAACATTAAAAGATCAACGAATAAAATGTGGGTTGTTACCAACACAAGCACAAGTGTGGAAGGAGCGAGGTCATCTCAACCAAGAAATTGATAAGTTTATTGGACAGTACTTTCATATCGAAAGTGTATATGAAAGTGAAAAGGGAAGCACTACATATAATGCTTGGAATAATATTTTTGTAGATCTTGAACAATTGCAGAGACTTATGGTTGAGTTCTACAGTATCACATTTGAAGAATGTAAAGGAGTTTTGAAGTTTGTTGTGAAGCTCGATGAGTGTGAAATCGTCAAGGAAAAAAAGATTGAGAGAGTTTCTATCACTTTGATGAATCGAGCACTTGATCAATCGATCACAAAGTCGCTCAAAGTACTTCAGTGTCCAATCGAAAAAGCACGTATGGTGGTTGGGCACATTTGAGGTATGTAAACTATTGCCTTCTAAATTAGTCTTTACTGGAAATGTAATAAATTTTATATCATATATCTTGCAAACCTGTTGTTTTAAATTACAGGTGAAGACTGAGGACCATGCAGTACTTTATTGGGTATTCCATCAAACAAATATACCATCAATTATCAACAAGAGTCAAGTCCAAGGACACCATCTTCATGTTCCAGGGAAGGGTGATTTACAAATTGAATGGCATATGGCAAGTGACCTGAAGACACTGAAGTGTATGCTCAATATAAGCAAAGGGGGTAACTCAAAATCTCCTTGCTTGTACTACAACGAACCAGCACATGTCCTAGATTCTCAATGGTGGAAAAGAGCACCCAATAGAGATACAGTAGATAAAAATTTCAAAGCAGTTCTTGAGATCCCATTATGCAATGTTCACACTTGTACATTGCATGCATTATGTAGGATCATTGAGAAACTTGTTTTCCTATATATTGGATTTGCATGGAAACTTCACCCTGAGAGTAGAAGAAAAGAGGCACTACAATCATTAGAAGCAGTTCTATCAGAAATTGGTCTCCATGGAGGTGATGTACATATTACAAAGGATCTTTAAAAATCTACAAATGGAAAAGATGTTCCTATCAAGCCATCTATTGGTGGAGTAAAGGCTAGAAGATTTCTATTGCATCCGGAGAAAAAATAAATAAATGACAGACACCCTCAACAACTCTATTACCCTAACCCAATACAGCTCCAGGTCCTTCCCCCATACCCACTACAGCTCTATCTCAACCCATCAAAGCTAACACCTATCAAACTGTTATCCACACTGACCCACTACAACTCAAGATACATCAAGTTGACAACCATCATCACCCATCAAGCTCTTCTCAAGCTAATACATACTAATAAGGTTAGTACCTTTTGCTAGAAAAGGTGATATTCATGTTTCTTCAGGAAAACTACTCCAAATCACATTTTCTATCAAATTCTTGCACACCTAGCATATTTTGCTAATAAACGCAATATAGGGTGTTTTGATGGAAAAGAGCCTCAAATCACTTTTTCTAGCAAAAGAAGTTATTCTCTATATGTTATGTCACTGGCACCTAAGGATAGGTGAGGTCTAGACAATCACAGATCAAGAAAACACTACTGCCCACAAATATAGCAGATTCCTAAGTGGTATACATGAGTACCTGGATTTGTTCTGTCCATGGCTAGGCTTGGTGACTTGTCTGTGGCTCTTGCACAGGTGCAGTAAGGGGGGGGGGGTGATGGGAGTAGGGGGGAGGGGGGGTGTTGGGATGATGGGAGTAGGGGGGGGATGATGGCAGTGATGCAAGTAAGGATGTGGTGTAGGGATGGAGGAAAGTGTAGATCAAAACTGGTAGAGGGATGGAGAAAAGTGTAGATAAGGGAAAAGGGCACAATTTTCAATGCATGACACATTTGTCTTGTCAGCCACACATGTAGAAAACGGTCTTCTAGGTACCTATGCATTTATTTCCTCGTGATTGCTTGCACAAATTTTGAGACAAAACCGCCTCTAAGTAGAGTTACCCTTCATTTCATCCCTATCTCTAGTTTCAGTTGCCTCCAACCTCACTACCACACCATCTCCAACTCCAACCTCACTACTTCACCACCTCTAGCTCCAACCTCACCAGCTCCAGCTCCAACCTCACTACATCACCACCTCCATCACAGAGTCCCACTACAGCTCCAACTCCAACCTCACCAGCTCCACCACCCACTGTAGCTCCAGCCACAACCACCCCAGCTCCATCTCACACCTCTCCATCTCCAGCTCCAGCTCTACACACAAGCCCAGGTAAGCAATCTGTCACATGTCATTGGTTTATCCTATTGTTAAGGTGAAATGATGATTCCATAGCTTTCTCTCAAAGACACTCCCTGAAATGTTTTTTTGAGCACATCTCATCTATAAGCTAGGGTTTAGGAGGATGGTGGAGTACAACCGATTGATTAGATTGGGCTTAAGCAAAATTTTCTCAAAAACGTGATTTGAGCTCTTTCTTTGTTTTTCTCTTCCATATCGCATTTTTTAGCAAAAAGCCCTTCCTCTCGATGCAAAAACATCATGTCTAGACAAGTTCAAGTAAATGCCTAATAGCTGCTGATGCAATAGAATTAGATAGATCAAGTATGTGGCTTTTGCACAAGTATAGGTAGGTGGGGATAATCATGGGAGAAAACACATGCCAAAACTGGTCTTCAAGGTACTAGATTTAGAGTATTTAGTGATTGCATGCACCTATTTTTAGACCAAGCTTTTTAGAGTATCATTCACTTTGTCCTTCCTACAAGCTTATGCACACCTAGCATGTTTTGCTAAAAAACGCAATATAGGGTGTTTTTATGGAAAAGAACCTCAAATTGCATTTTCTAGAAAAAAATGTTATCCTCTATGGACCAAGTACTCGCACCTAAGAAAAGATGAGACCTACATAATCACAGATCAAGAAAACACTAGTGCAAACAAATATAGTAGATTCTTAAGTGGTAGAATGAGTACCTAGATTTTTTCTGTCCATGACTAGCCTTGGTGACTTGTCTGTGGCTCTTGCACAAGTGCAGTAAGGGTGGGGGTGGGGGCGGGGGGATGATGGCAGTGATGCAGATCAAAACTGCTAGAGGGATCGAGGAAAGTATAGATCAGAATTGCTAGAGGGATGGAGAAAGTGTAGATAAGAGGAAAGGGCACAGTTTCCAATGCATGTCACATCTGTCTTGTGAGCCACACGTGTGGAAGACGGTCTTCTAATTTCCTGTGCATTTATTTTTGCATCATTATTTGCATAGATTTTGAGACAAAACCCCCTCTAAGTAGAACTACCCTTCATTTCATCCCTATCTCTAGTTTCAGTTGCCTCCAACCTCACCACCTCCAGCTCCAACCTCACTACCTCACCAGCTCCAGCTCTAACCTCACTACCTCACCACCTCCATCACAAAGTCCCACTGCAGCTCCAACTCCAACCTCTCTCACTAGCTCCACCACCCACTACAGCTCCAGCCACAACCTCCCTATGTCCATCTCACACCTCCCCAGCTCCAGCTCCAACTATAGACACAAGCCCAGGTAAGCAATATGTCACAAGTCATTGGTTTTTCCTATTAGTAAGGTGAAATGACCATTCCATAGCTTTCTCTCAAAGGCACTCTATGAGTTGTTTTTCTGAGCATATCTCATCTACATTGTAGGGTTTAGGAGTATGGTAGAGTCCAAACTTATTGATTAGAGTAGGCTTTAGTATATTTGCTCAAAAATGCGATTTGAGCTTGTTCTTTGTTTTTCTCCTCCATATCACATTTTCTAGAAAACTTTTAGCATGTTGGGTGTTCCTTGGGTATGTCCAAAAACATTTTCTAAAAAACGCGATTTCGGCCTTTAATCTTTTTACACCATATTGTGTTTTAAAGCAAACTCTTAGGTTGATGATTTCCTTGTGATATTTGGGTGTCTTTCCAGGAGAGGAGCACAATATACTATGGCAAGAACCAAAGCAATAGCCAGAAGGAAAGGAAAAGGACCTGACATTGCAGGGGCTATCCAGGTCTAAATAAAGGGGAAGCCCATGCACATGCTAGCAAGGAACGGGAAGAAAAGAGTGAGCCAAAGCAGATCTATCCTGATGGAGATCAGGAAGGCTCAGAAAGCCATAGGATATGTAGTACCCATGGCACCATTCCAGAGGCTAGTCAGGGCAATATGCATGAACTGGCATGTGGACTTTAGATGGCAAAGGACTGCACTACTTGCTCTCCAAGAAGCTACTGAAGAGTGGCTCATAGAGTTTTTCATGGACACCATGATGATAGTAGCACATGCACATAGGGTCACCATCATGAAGAAAGACATCCAAACACTTGTCAGGGTCAGATATAGATATGACAAGATCCTTAATGCAGAGGATTGGGATGATCTAAAAATGAGAGATATCTTGTTAATACCTCCAACTAGGAAACCTGAAGATGATGGATTCAAGGTTGTAGAGGTGTTTCACCAACTTCATACCCGAGGCAAGGTTGCCTAATGAAGAGTCCCTTAGGGAAAGAGTCAAAGAAACAGTGTCTGTCTTGCAATCCTAGACATTAGTGAGGATAGTGCAAATTCAGTAGAAGCTCCTACTACTTGACCAAGGATCAGAGTAGCCATCCAGACTGTGAATGATGACCTGACTTGGGACTTGACAGAAGACTGCATCATGGCTTTAGCACAAAAAGAAAAACATGTGACTTGCACAATCATGCTTACAGCTCTATAGTAAGTATATCTTTCTATGTCAATTGTGTTTATGTCTTTGTAGCATTCACTTTTTCATAAGCTAAGTGAAGTTATTTTTTGTAGTTTTAGTCAGATCCACCAGAGCCTTCAGCACTCTGTGTATATAGTTGATCCAGCTATATCTTTCAAGTTGAAAGATAACAAGACATCAACCAAAAGCATTTCCAAGTGGTTTCACTTTTGTAATTTTGATGTGGTTGATATGATTCTCCTCCCATATTGCTCAAAGTAGGTTCCCTGACCTTTTCCACTGCTACCCTCTATTGTCAAAATCCTGATTGTTTAAATTAAATTTACACCCTCTTGGCCTAGTCCCCTCATGTTATTTGTTTCTCTTGTAGCAATCATTGGAGTTTGGTACATACAGCTGTACAGCAAAAGCTATGCTATACATTCAACTCCTTAAAGGGTACCCACCCGGATTTGGAATTGTAAGTCAATCATTGCCTATACTTTTTCTCTAAAATGCGATTTTTAGGTTTTCTCTTGAAAAGTCAGCCATATCGCATTTACTTGCAAAAGTGTGAATTTTATAATTTGTTGCACTTCATTCCCATTGCAGTTGTCTCAAAAGACTAATGGATGCATTGGACCTCCGTGATCCAAAGTTAAAGATGTTAGATTCAGCTCACCCAATGTCATTGCAGGTACAGTAATCATTGTCACTTATCTTTATCTCCCTCTTATTTTTGCACTCTTCATAGTCCAATATACATCTTAGCTTTCTATTTTGATAAAACAGACACCACAATAGGAGGATCCTTTCTCTTATGAATGGAGAACTCTCATCAGTGCCAAATATATGATGGACACATACTTTTCAGAGAAATAGCCTAAATTTGTGAGTGCTTTCATTGCATACTATTTGAGAAGTTCTAAATTTAATGAATTGATACAAAAATATTAAAAACATTCTTTGTCTTTATTGCATATGAAAGAGGATAGTTTGGCTCTGAATATGTACATAGCTTCAGAGCAAAGACAATTCTGAAGCTGCTAGATCACTCTTCCCCTTGCCTACCACCAGACCAACCAATCCATATAGGAGAGGGCTCAAAAGGCACTGAGGAATCTCCGAGTTGAATAAGAGGCTCAGAATGTCCCAGGCACTAGCAATCTAGAAGACATTCTAGAAGGTGTCGGAGTTGATGAGCTACTTGATCTTTTCCAAAAGCCCGAGCCTATTCACGAGGAGGCAGGGACATCAAAGCAGTACGATTCCACAACCCAAGCCCATGGATGAGGAGGCAGGGACACCAAAGCAGTAGGAGGAGTCGATGCAGGAGGAGTGGATGCAGGAAGAGATAGTACCAACAGAGGATGTGCAGCAGCAAGATCCATAGTAGCAGGATCCACAACAAGATGTATAGCAGCAGCAACCTGAACAGCATGTGGAAGATTCTTAGGAGTCTCCACTGCAAAAAAGTTAAGAGAGAGATTCTGAGCAATAATAGAAAAACAAATGGTACTTGTAATCATTTTGTATTAATACATCAAATGTCAAATATATATTTTTGGTTGCAAGTAATACCTGAGTCAATAGCTTTGTATTATCTAAATTGTTCTATTTACAATGTCCTTGCATTGAATTTATTTTCGCTCCTTTGAAGTATCTGCAAAAATAAATTTTTAGCAATATGTAAATGTATTATGCAAATGTAAAGAGAATCAAATTAGGAGAAACACAAGGTGGAAACCACCTTACTTCCCTGTTGTTCAAAATGAATGAAAATTCTTTATGGATATTGCTCTCAATCTCCATGATAATGTCATTGCGTAACTAATAAAGAGTGCACCATTGCCCCAGTGAGATGGATGTTAGAAGGATGTCATTCTCAATAACATTGATTTCAATTATTGGACCTAATGACCTCTTGTCTTGGTCCATTGCCACAAGTTTTGTGCCTATCATCCTACTGTGTTTATAGTAAAAAGAGAAAATAAAGTTTTGTGAGGCAATCATGTACTTAATGTTAATGGAGTTATGAGCAACCTCACAATACACATTGTTGGCCACCATTCTATCCCAATTATTATCCAAAATTTTTGGAATTGGAACTTCATCATACCCTTTTGCTCTGAAAGTCAACATTGTCTTACAAACTTTAACTGGATAATCCTGAAAAAGTTCTACAAAAACTGTAAGTGGCAACGTTGATTTTAACTATCCTGGTAGCAATATTTGGTTTCAGGGAATGCTATACTTCTGAAAATAGTTTGGCTCTATAGGATTCTGTGATGCTACCATCAAGGACTGGCCAATCAATTGTATTCCACGCCGAGAGATCTTGCTTTTTTAATAAACTGTGTGAGTGAGCATTGTCCATCAATTGATAATAGTGATCATTTAAAAATTTACACGATTCAGCCAGGGTTGTTCATTTTCTACCTCTATACTGTAGCTCCCCAATAGCATCATGTAAAGCATTAAAGAATCCCAGTATGCACTCCAATGGTTGCCACTCTTCATATGATGAGGGATATATATCTGAATGAAAACAAAGAGATTGTCTGTCATCAAAAGAAACATATATTTCATTTGAAGTATTTCATTACACAAATACACTTACAATTGGGTCTATAGTGCAGAAGATAAGCAGGATGATCTCGTAATACAAGTTCTCTTTGCAGGTAGACATGTTGTATTTGAACCTCTCCGACGCATCTTGTGCCTTCCTTTTTTACTTTGAAATCTTTCACTCTGCCCTTCCAAAAAGCCAAAAATGTGTTAGTTGATTGCTGCTTTCTCTGCTTGTTAGGTTGCATTAGAACCCAATCTCCTTTCGCCATTGCTATCCTTTTCTAGCTACCGTCCACATTCACAGTATTGTAAACTTCTACACATGAGATTAGTGAGGTAGGTCTTCGTGGCAAAGAGATGCTTTGTACATCCACATCTTCGCTAGGTAGAGCGACAGATCGCTTCCTAGTGGCGCGACCAAAGTTTTTGGTTGCCATCTGAAATCCTCACTCTAATACCTGCGAAATCAAAGAAACACACACTAAAATAGAAAGACATTAACAAAAATGAATGAAACTAAGAACAAGCGAATAAACGATGAAAGGAGCTTATTGTCTTGAAAGTTTAAGAGCATCACAACAACAGTGATGCAATGAGGAATGCTTGTCGAAGAGAGAATGGAATGGCTCGTCGTGGGGTGAAAGTAGAGGAATGGCACCGAAGAACAAGAGAAAGTGGATGGTTGTTTTAGGTCACCATGCGAGAAGGTTTCAAAATGGAGCTTTGTTTCGATTTTGGGTCCACATCTCTTGATACGACAGGCGAACCATAAAAGAATAAAAAACAAATCTTCTCATTAATGCCACACGCTTGTAACAACATAAAGTACTATTTTCTTTTTCATATTTTTGCCTTTTTTTGTGAAATTTCTACGTTACGTTGGCCTTCTCCTCATTGGTTGAGAGACATTTTTTTGAAACCCTAAAAGGCCCCAAAATGAGCTCCCTTTTTTCCTAATGGCTTCCTTGCAATCCAACATTGGTGAATCTTCTTCATCTAGAGCATTGGGAATTGTCTCTGCTGGCATGGCAATGGATGTCATCAAATTTTGCTATTCGAGGGAGTTGTCCATGATGGAATAGCAAAGGAAACATGGAGTGAATGGACAATGAGAAAAGTGTTGTTTATTCATGCATAGAAGAGCCCTTATAAGGGCAAATGATACAATGCATGTGCCCAAGGGAGAACACTTCTAGATCTATAAATTACTCCTCTGATCTCTCAATCAAGCCCATGAATCTCTCAATCATACCTACTAGAACCTTCTACCACCTAACCTGGTCACACTAACCACCATGTGGTGACACACAAACTCACACAAACCTTGTACCCCTTGGTACACCCTATTACATCAATTTGTCCAACATACCCCCCCACAAATTGATGACCTCACCTGAGCAGTAGTACATAAGAAGCTTCATGGCTTGTTCACACCTAGTAACAACACTCATGATGCTAACCTATGACTCACTCTAGTTATGGATCTTGGGAGAATGGACAATGACTATGCATGGGAAATTCCCATGGGTCTAACAAGGTAATAACTCAAACATAAGTCAAACAATCATTTAAGGGGGACATCCCAGGGAAGAGAGTTACCCTTATTGACCACACACACAAAACAACTTAGAACATATATGTGTCATCACCCTAATCAAGATTAACTTGGGTGGTGAAATCAGTGAGAGCTCTAACATCCTCTAGTTCTTCTTCTTCTTCTCTCTCTACTTCTTTCATAAGATTTGCTGAAAATTTCTTCTTTGCATAGCACTCTGTTTGAAAGTGTCCAGGCTTTCCACAAAAGTTGCACTTCATCTTGCTCTTGCTGGTAGATCCCTTGAAGTTGCCTTTGACCAAATATGCCCCATTGCTTTGTAGCCATTCCTCTATTTAATCTTCCTTTCCTCTTCCAAGAGGGATGCCTCTATTTCCACCAAACTAATCTATGGTAGATTGGTGAGAGAAGTTACAATTGTGCCATATTCATCAGGTAGACTTTTAAGCAAGATGGCAATTACAATGTCATCATCAAGATCAAACTTGATGCTAGCTAGCTGAGTCAATATGCTATCCCTTGGGCACATGCATTGTATCAGTTGCCCTTATAAGTGCTCTTCTACTCATGAATAAACAAAACTTTTCCTCATTGTCCATTCACTCACTCATGTGATCACACTCACAACCACAGACCTTGTACCCCTTGGTACACTCCATTACATCAATTTGTCCAATAGTCCATTTGGGAATGGGGCAACGAGGGTCCAGAATCCTTCCCATGGTTTTGGGAATTTAGAACTATTGCCCTTCTTTGTAGTAGCATTGCACACGAGGTCCTTATGCACCCATTATTCACAGGACATCTGGGTACTACCCATGGAAATGGGCTTGGGAAGAAGAGGCAAGAGAACAACTAGCGTCAAAGGTTTGCCTTCATTGTGGTTAGGGTAATAGCCTTGAGTGGAGTGGGGGTGGAAGTATTTCTTGGGACAATGAATGGGGGGTTGGGATGTCTCTGAAACTTCAGGATTATCCTCCTCCAGAACTTCCTTATCCTTCAAAGGTGGTTGCACTATAGGGAAAGCAGTGTCCTCTTTCTAGAGTGGGATCATTGAGGTACAGCCACTGGGTGGTGGTGCGCACTCTCCAGGCAATTTGACAATTGATGATATAGCACCATCAAGTACTACTACCTTCATCAGTATTGAGTTGTGTATCACTATGTCCTTCGGTATCTACAATGGATGATCCAACTTGGGAGAAGTGAATGGTAGCTTGCCTCTTTCCATAATTTGATCCTCTATTTTATCCACCAAAGTCAACTGATATTTGTCCTCTTCCCCTACCTATGGGTGGTCTATACCCACCGCTTCTTGGGGCTCCACCCTTCTTCCTCCATGTAGGAGTATTAGTAGCGCTTGTATTTTTGGGATGTCTCTCATCCATGGTCCTTGACCTCTTAGGACTAAGTGACCTATTTAAGAAATTGATCCCTATTCCATTTAGTACTTGGAAAAGATTTGCCTCAAGTCCATTTACCAAGGTCCTGACTCCTTTGTGACAAAATCCCAATAATAAGAAAAAAGCATAGCTTGTTGTACCAAAAATAGTAGAAAGGAAGAACACCATCTAATGAAATAATACATTTTCACTGTTAGCGTGCTTCCATGCATAAAATGGTGGATATGGTTCAGAATAAACCACACAAAATGATCAAACCACATCACCTTATTTGGGCATTATATGCCAGATTATAACAATTACATTTTAAATAAGGCCTCATGTAGTTCCACATGGCAAGTACTTTTTTTGCACATAGAAGAGTCTTATGGCTACAGAATATGCCATGTTTTGAGTTATAAAATGAGTCTTCAAGCCCATTTAGTGAAAAGAGCTTTGGGAGGACAATATTATCTATGTGTGCAGGATTGCCATCCACAACCATTCTTGCTGAATTTCTTCAACATTATCAGTCATACCACTAAGAACCACCCACATTTCAAATGTAATGGGAAAATACAATGAGATCATTTAGAGCCCATAGCTTATGATCCACTTGGTGTGAAAAGATCCCTTCTAGTATCCTTCTAGGTATAAGTGGATTAATAGAGACGTCTTTCCTAGTAAGGGTCAAGCTATTATGGAAAATGAAGCATGTTGGTAAAGGAGGCACAAGGCAACTCAACCGTTTCCCCCCTTAGTGTGGAGGTCCATATGCATGCCATGTGACACAGCCCTTTGAAGGACACCTTAATCTTAGAAATAAATATATACATGATGTGAAAGCCATCTACATCAATATCCTCCACGTCATCCATTGTGGGAACTAGTTGCAAGTTGGGATCAAAGTTCTACAAGGATTGGAGCAAAGATGATAACAAGGAATCTACCTAAGGAGGAGTTCTAACAACTAGAATTGGAAGAAGATACACTGGACATCATGCATCTTGATAATAGATAATACGAATAGATAATACACTGGACATCATGCACCTTGACAATAGATAATACGAATACATGTCCAAAGAGAGCAAGCATGAGCCACATCCATGTCATTCCCTTGCTATAGATGACCCATGAAGTTACCAAATCATATTTTCCAATCTATATCATAGATAGAAAATAGCTTGGGAGGATGGCTTTCATCTAAAGGAATACATTAAACATGTGATCCATCAAAGCATACTCAAAAATGTACTTTGAACATAAAGCATCCCTCTTCTTCAATTCATAGACACCATACAATGCATACAAATATTTTTCCAGATTAATTTATAATTTGATAATTGGGAAGAGCTAGGTATTTCACCTACTACCAACATCCCCTCAAATGAATGCATCCTCTACTACTTTAGAGTTTTACACATGACTAAGTGACTGAATGAGGCTGTGCATAGGGCTAAGGGGTTGCAAGTCCCAACAAGTATTTGGCACCCTAAGCTCACTCTTGCGCAACCCTTGTGAATTCTACCTTTTGCATATATCTTGGGCTTCACCCTGGGCTCACTCTTGTGCAACCCTTGTGAATTCCACTTTTACATATATCTTATCTTTGAATTCTCAATTAGAGTTGAAGAGTCATTGAATACACACCCCATAACAAGAATTCAAGTAGCCCAAACCTACAAACCCCCAAAATTAGTTTTTAGACTATAAGGTAGTGACAAAGTACACTAAGTGCCATTAGGGGAAACTTTGTGATGGACCCATATGTAATCCTAGTTTAGATTAATGGACATGTATTTGATTAAAGAAATTCAATAGTAGGGAACACTTTTACAAGATGTTAACTCTATGAGCTGTTGAGGATAGTTTAATTTGCACTATCTAGATAGGGTTCATAGGGCAAACCCTAACCCTACCCCTAAGGCATCAGAGACTCCTCCAATCAACACAGATGGGCGAGAGGACCCGGTAATAGCAACTAGCCACCACAAAGGCGAGATCATAGCTTTGGCCAGTAGCATTAGCTCCTCCACCATAGCCAAGCAACTCAGCCACAGGGCTCCCCACAACACCGTGCATGTAAAGGTGACCTGCAACCTTGACGCTTGAACAAGCTCCTGCTTGTCACACAGAGGTGGACCCTTCAACTCCATCAAGCTAGCAACTTCACTACCACGCAATGAGGAAAATGCCATCAACAAACACCTCCACGAGCAGCAACAAAAGTTCCACATCATCCAAATGAGACTCCATAGCAAGGGCCTTATGTCATGGAAGGGAAATACATAAGAAATAGCTATTTCTGTAATGCTGTGCAAATGCACCATGGGAAATAGAAGGGAAATATGTGGGAAAGAGGGTGGGACCAGGGGAAATAGCACTCCATGCTCTAGACCTCAAGGTGCTATTTCCCACACTCTTGAGAACCATTGATGTGACATTTCCTTTATAGCCCTTGGATCATTATGTCATGCATCATAGGAAAAACATCAGAATTAGGCTCTTCCAAGGGAAAAGCATCCAAAATAGCCATCATTATTCCCCCCTTTTCCCCCTCCATGACATAAGCCCATAAGCCCAAGCCAAATGACAAGACAAGTAGCTCCATCATCCCTGCAACTCTGAGCATGCATGACTCCCATAGCATAACCACGCTATCGAAACCTTTAGTGTCTCTTCTCCTCCCATCGTCCAAACTCTCTTCTCTGCATCATCTTGCTCCAAGGTTTCTAAACCTTACAAAAAACCACGTGGAGGATAGGGTTGAACCATGGTTCATTGCTATGGTTAGCTCACTGTAACTCAGGCTAAGTCCAATGGTCATATAGCTTAACCAAGGTCAGGTTCAATTAACCATGAGTTAGGAGGGTTGGTAAATTTTGTGCCACTTGGCAACCTCATCCATAGGTGCCACATCATTGCCCATGTGGTAATGCCACATGATCAAGATTGCCACATCAATGGACACATGTCATCATCCAATCACATCACCTATCCAATCATCTGCCCAATTAGCACATGTCAGTAAGTGCCACATAAGCACACTGTGCCACACAAGCACATTTTTCTATTTTGCATGTGACCTCAGTCTACCACCTCACCATAGGCCACCTCATCAGTGCCACATGGCACGTCCTCCTACTAGGCACTATTTTCTCTTCACATGCACACAATGCATCTTGTATGTGAACACAGTGCCATATCACCATGTGCCACATCATCTTTTATATTTCAAATGGCCATAACTTTTGATCCAGAGAGAATTTCGAAGTTGTCCAATAGCAAAAATGATTGCCATATCATGCTCTACAAATGAGCACCTCAGATTTTCATTTTGACTTGTGGACAGGTCAACATCATTGAATCCTCATCATTAGAACCACCTCCTGATCCATTGCAGCACATCCAACACATAAAATGAATGAACTTAAGCTCATTTTGCTGCATTTGACACTTTGACATTGCACTTATGGCTATCATATACAATCCTTATCTGATGTAGATTGGTGGTTGGATCTAGGCCTACAGATTAATCCCTACAACAGCATTCGCCACCGCATATGCATCAGGGACATCTTATGCATTTTCAATGATATTTCAAGCTTCTAGGCCTTTATACTGTCAACTCCTTCTTGACGAGTCTTTGATAGATGCTAAATCCAATGCTGATGGATGTCTAGCCATGCACAAATCAGATCACCTTCAACTCATGATAGTTGAGCATACAAGTTTGACAGGTTGCCGTACCTTGTCAATTTTATGGGCCTCTTCATCAGCGGAGCAGGTATCATACCTACACCTTCAGCCCCATATCTTTAACCCTTGGATCACTCTATGCACACCAACTATGCAGTCTTCTTTAACCCCACATCATTCGACAAAGACTATAGCTCTACTGTGGCATACCTCACACATTGTTGTTGGTTCTTTTGGGTTGGTGACACCCTTGTATGTGGGGGTGTTGAGGATAGTCTAGATTTCACTATCTAGATAGGGTTCACAAGGCAAACCCGAACCCTAAGGGGTTCACATATATATATTCATGTTTATGTTCAATACAACATAGTGTATAGGTAGCTATATCATGTGCACTCCTCTCTCTCTCTCTCTCTCTCTCTCTCTCTCTCCACTTTATCATGAACTTGATCCACTAATGCAGTTATGCCAATGTTATCTAAAACATATTGACCATATAAACTTGATCCATATGCAATTGTGCCAATGTTATCTAGTAGAAGCCATCATAAAGATTTTTTTTGTTCTATGTGAGCAACAACAAGTGGTAGGCACAACAAAGCATGAGGCATGGTGATCTAAGCCCATTCCCTCAAGCTCTAGTAGGGAGCCAACTAATTAGTACCTTAGCATGGAGGAGGATACTTCCGATGCTCTAACACTACTTTGTAATACAACTTTTAGCACAAGATAGGTCAATACCAGAACTGATCAAAGTATGTTGTAGGCAAGTTTAGAGGAACATCAATTATCAAACTAGATAAAGTAGAATTGACACCACCAAAAGTAAAGAATAGGGATACAACAGTCAATTATTTCAAGAAGCTATAAGGTATCCTCGTTAAGGAGAAAAAAATGGCATTGACTAGACCACAAATATTCAAGTGTCTTAACAAAGGATTAGATGAAGAAAGTAAAGAGCACTTGTACACTACTATAATAAAACTTTGAGGGACATATGCAAGCAACCATGAGAATAGAAGAGGTCATCAAGAAGGTTTGACCACTGATTGATACATAATTGGAAAGGGGCATACCAAGAAAAGGAATCAAGTGAGGGTTTCAACTTGCATCCATTAACAATAAAGACCATCTAGTGCTACTAACTAGCATAAGGGATCAAATTCCAAGGCCAAGTCATTTGTGTTGACCATTGCTATTACATGCCAAATGGACAACCCAAGAGAGAAATGAAGAAGAAGAGGAAGATGAACAACAAGCAAAGAAGATCCATTGGAAGTGCACCTTATAGACAACAAGGAGCTTATCATGAATACAATAACAAAGAGATAGTTAAACCGCATTAGTTTTGGATATATCTTGGGAAAAGCAAGACTGTGGCATGGGGTTAGAGACTCTCCAAATGCAATAGAATTATACATTGTGATTAGCATGTCTATTAACAAAGTTGACCCTTTAAATCCCATCACTATAGAAAAAGATCAACCAAAGGTAGGCAAAATGTGAGGACAACAAGGGATGCCAATGAGAATTCTAGCAGTAGTAGATGACCAAATTTGGAAAGGGCCAATTTATGGGCAGCCACAAAACTAAAACTAGAGATCATAAGAACTAATCAAGGATGATTTCTAGGAGCAACTAGGAATAAAGAATGAACTTAAAAATACTTGAGTAGAACTGCTACCTTGGCTTAGTGTGCTATCCCAACTAGAGCAAGAAGAAAAAACTATGCTTACCTCATCTTGTAAGGACTAAGAAAAAGTACTATATTTATGTACCATATGCTCTTTTCTATAAGTGCCACATTCATGATAGCTGATTTCTACAATTCTCCTATAGAGTGCTAACATATTTGGGGAGTCGTTCAAAAAACAAAATCTCATAAGTATGTGGACATGACCTTATATGCACAAAAGTGTTTACATTTGGACTACACAAACTGTTAGGTGCCGATTTCATTGGTGGGTCTATCACAGTAGTAGCTAGTCATTGTTATGTATGATGAAATCAAAGATTCCAACCTTGTGGATGATTATGATAAACATTAGATTGCATTGCTAAGGGTGATTCCAATAATCAATGACTTTCTTGAGATACATCAGATTGATGAAAGGAACTTGTAGTATTGATATTGCTAGCTCTAGTTTTTTCATGCTATAGTGGGCATAATTTTTAGGCCTTTACTTGGATGGACCTCTGGGTTAGAAATCAAAATATTGCTTTGAATGCACGATGATATCTTTTCACATAGAATGATGACTACAATTAATATCATATGCCAAAAAAATAAAAAACATAGAGAGCGATGCACAAAAGACTCCTTTATTATCAATTGACATAAGACTCAACAACCCGACTCATGAGCTCAACTACTGTGGATTTTTACCCTTCCAAAGCAAAATTGCTCATACAAGGAGCGAAGCAAGTTCATGAGTAGGTTGCAGTGCTTCCTCCCTCTTTTCTTCACTCAACAAGAGAGTCACATAGTTGATAAAGCATGCTTCATCATCAAGCCTAGGAATTCGAGCTATATCATTGTATCTGGGAGGCAAGCTCTTCAATAAAATTGTTTTTTGGTCTTCATCTTCTACCATAAACTAAGCTCTACAATTGTTTTAGGATAGCCTACATGCAATTCAAAAATGTTGCCAGGTCTTCATTCTCTCCCATATGCAAGTCATATAACTCTTGTTTGAGAGTAGCTTTTGAGTTTTTCATCTTCACCCTGAACAGAGCCTCTAAAATGGTCCAGTTGTCCATAGCAGACTTCGTAACATCTAAGTGATGGAAATAGGCCTCTCCAAGTGCCCTCCCCAGCATCCCAATTTCTTTATCACTGTCCTTCGTCTAGGCATGCTTATCTGCATCATTAGTAGTCGGCTCTTTTTTTACACCAGAGACTATTTCCCATAAGCTCTTCTGAATGAGACATAATTTAGTAGAGAGCTGCCAGTTTGCAAAGTTCCACCCATTCAACTTTACAATAGATGCTTTAGATTTAACTTTCTTCAAAGAATCCATGGGTGTATGCACTCGACCTAAAGAAGTTGGCAACACATGTCAACTAACATGTCAAGAGCTCTCCTTTAATGCTTTATTGTTGCTCCTCAATCTCTTGGATTTCCAAGCCATGAACCATCCATTGATGTAGATACTTGTTGCTAGGCTACGTTGCCTCATCCCACTCATGAGCAACAACACCCAAGGACCTCACTACAAATCTTAGAGAACCTCACAACCAAGTCATCCCTCAAACACTCAACATTCCTCTCAAACTCCCTCAAACCCACTCTGATACCAAATGTTAGAAATCAAACTATTGCATTGAATATGCAACGATAGCTTTTCACATATAATGATGCCTGCAATTAATATCACATGCTGGAAAAATCAAAATACATAGAGAAAGTGGAACACAAAAGACTCCTTTATTATCAATCGATAGAGGATTCTACAACCTAAATGTCAGCCATAGTATGAGAATGGTGGGCTTGAGTGTTGGGTTTTATTAGCTCAAGTCGAATTCCCTCATGGGGAGGATTATTAGCAGGATGTATTTGAGGGTGTTTTCTTCGGTTTAGCATGGATGTGGTCATTGTGAGTTGGCAAAGGCTGATTGGTTTGACAACATGGTGTTCGATGTGGTTGGCTGGATAGTAGTATCGGATTGGTTCATGCACTCATTAACGTGTGAGTTGTTCATGGAGGTCGCAATTCAATGCATGTAGATCACTTGGCAACTCAACATGATAAGCTGAAGGCGGTTTAGTTCATGTTCATGGCAGTGAGCAGGGGCGACTATTTAGGAGAATGGCCATGAGAAGCCTCGTCTCTTTGTTGAGGCCATGAACCAAAGAGTCATGAGCTATAATCTTAGGCTTAGCTCTCTACTCTTAGAGTTGTAGGGTCCATTAGTTGATTCGCTCCTTGTTTGAGCAATTTTACCTTATAAGGGCAAAAATTCATAGTAGTGGTGAGTTGATGTTGGTCTTTTAGGGTGTTCTATTCCTCATGATGTAATTCTACCTTGAGCTTGCTCTTGCAGGCTTCTTTCATACATAATAGAATTGGTAGAAGTCCTCTATACAGAATTTGTACAAGTTTAACTATTACATTAAGGATTCATTTCCTTTTTGAATAGTTATTTGCAATTTCTATCTTGGTATAAACCAAAAACATTTTTTAAAACCTTTTGGAGACCACCTTTACAAGGCTGATACTCTAGGACTTGAAGACGCACACAAATTTTGTGTGTGTGGTGAAATTTATTTGTCATGATATTACAATCAAATAGTCCCTAAGAGTGGGACAACCAATAGTTACAAGCATTAAAAAATATCATTGTATGGCAAGAGGGCAGGATAACCTAGATTCTAGGCATGTAGATAATTGCAGACTGATTGAAAACACACACACACACACACACACACACACACACACACACACAAAGGTTATGATGTTATTATATTATTGGCAAAAATGCATGATCCATGTTAGCATTAATTGCCATTTCCTTTGGTTGTCAAGCTTGATATAAGGACAAATAAATATGGATGTTTCAAAAACCCTTATGCTTATGAGAATTTCCGGCTTAATTGATGGGTCTGTATTTTGAGCCAAAAGTCACTTACACAAAAATATAAAATCCATGATTTTTGATGTTCGGCCTTTTTGAACTTGTCAAGCATACGAACCATGGAATGGGCCGTATATAAGCACTCCATGAATAATCTCAAGTAAAAAGAGCATGCATTGAAAAGGATACTTACACGTGATAACACTAATATTCATGCAAATTTAACTCCAAACATGCATGATAATATATGAGGGAAAATTATGATGTATTTTGAGGTTGACTCCATGAAAGTTGACCCAATCTGTGAACACTACATATACTGATGATCGATCACACAAGGCTTTCCCACACCCCCTTTCCTCTCTCCTCTTTGTCTCCTCTCCCCTCCAGTCCTCTCTCGGCTACACCCTCCTTCCCCTCTCCAACTACAACCTCCTTCCCTTCCCTCCCCTCTCCATGCACTGCTCCAAAGCATGTGTTCCTGAGCTCACAGAGCTACTTTAATTGTTCTAGACATGATGATGACCACTTTCCCTCCCAACACGCAATCTTAACAATGATGACGAGCACATATGTAGGTAGATAACTAACCCATCGTAGATGGGTCAGGCTACATGTTGCTATGGAGAGAAACCATTTATTTATCTCAATGTTCATAAAAGATTACTCTACTATGGTGGAGTAATACAATGTTGTAATTTTTCAAGTTACTTGTCAATTCTAAAAACCACAGTACCTGTGCAGCATAGATTGCCTTCTCAACATTGATAGTATAGGAGTAGCGAAGCGATATTGAAATCTAAGCAAAAGTAGTAGATGCTATCTTGAGATGGGAAGGAATTTGGAGCTTAAAAAGATGGGGGACTAGACAAATATGACATCATATACTACAACCGTTTGCATCATTAGCGATGGTTATTTTAGTGTGGATATAACCATTGGTATAGTTGCCAATATAACCGTAAAAATAGATATATCGACACTTATATAGATGGAAATAACCATGGATATAAATGTCAAAATAACCATTTATATAACTGCCAACATAAATGTCAACATGTTCATAGATCAACGCTTATAGAGACAATATATTGACACTATTAGTAGTAAACTTGAGACATTTTTGACACATTTTATATTGACTCTCAATTTTAAAAAAAGTGGCTCTAAAATCTTAATGTTCTGTGCGTGTGTATGTGTGGGTGTGTGTGTGTGTGTAAGGAATTCTCAAAAGCACATTGTTATACTTTCATTTGATATATACTTTTGAGGACAAGCCAACCTAGCCTACCATAGTAGCTATATGCTAGCCAACCACTAAAAGGCTCCATCGAGAAGGATGCCATCCTTGCTACTCAATGTTGGAACCCCCGTCATCTCTCCCTTCATAATATCAGTCTCATTGGAGTCATCTCCCCCTTCCTTTGAGTCCCTTTCCTTGGCATTGGGCAGCTTGTCCATATTAGCTTTAAGTTGCATGAGATTGGAGAAGGATTGATCATTGCATCAACATGGAGTTTGGATTAGCAAGGTGCATGTGTAGATTTTGTGTTTGATTGTTGGTGTTGACCCCTTGATGTAGTACTTGTTTAATTGGTGTTTTGTAGTCAATCATTTGTGGCTTTGTCAGGGTTGTCTTATGGCTTGTAATAGCATTAACATAATTGTGGGCATGGTTATCTAGTTGGAGCCCACTTTTGATGTAAAAGACATTGCGTCCAAACTCTACCCCAACCAATGGGCAACCAAAAACTTCATGATCGCGTTTGGCATGGGCGCACGCATTACACATCGGCATGACTGTAAGATGGTAGATCATGGTCATCAATGAAATCACCATATCATTAATTAAAATTGGCAGGCACTTTAGGGAAGATGGGCCCCAAATGATTGGCTATAGTTTGAGCATGCAACATAGAGGCAAGTCAAGGGCGAGACATGGACTCTAGCATGGCAAAGATGGTAATACCAACTCTAGCGATGTGTTAAATCGAGATTCTGTTTTGCATGCTTCCATTGGTCCAGCTCACTCTTGCCTTTAACTTAATTTCGCGGGGCAATAACACTATTCTAGACACGTGTGCAAGGAAATGCTTGAGTGAGATGCCTTGCTAATCAGATTGGGTTCGCACCACACCATGGCCATCCTCAAAAGGTGGTGTGAAGTGTCTCCATCCTAGTTGGCCTAGGAAGGACAGGCTCGAACACTGGCTCAAAATATTTGTGTGACCCATGAAGGCCACCCACGCCATGGCCAACTCCTTCAACGGCTGCATAAATGGACCATTCCATCTCCTCTAAGCGCTACACCAATGACAAGTTGGTGAAATAAATTAGCAGCTCGATGACTACCCGTTGGTGTGAACGAGTAGAACCTGGGGGCCATCCTCCAATTCTATTTCCTTGTCCATGGGCGAACCCACTTTGAGGCTCTTTACACACTGCCCGGTTGCCTGCTCTAGCCAAAAAGATAGGAGCGTTTGTTGCATGGTAAGACACTATTAGCTCTAAAATTTGTGCTACCTGCCCAACCTTGGGCTGCCAAGACCCCCTGTCCAAGGGCTTGGGCGTGGGGTTTCTTTTTCAAAAGAATTGAATGCAAGTTTAGTAGGTGGGGCTCGCAGGGGGCTTGAACCCATGACTGTGCACCACATGAGCAAAAGTTCTCATTGCCAAACCATGGCAGTGTGTATACATTGTGTGTCCAAGGGCTTGGGCGGGGGGTTTCTGCTTCAAAAGAATTGATTGCAAGTTAAGAGGGTGGGGCTTGAACCCATGACTGTGCACCACATGAGCCACATGAGCAAAAGTTCTGATCGCCAAACCATGGCAGTGTGTATACGCTCCCCATGACTGGGCACGAGATGAGCAAAACCATGAGTGTGCACCACATGAACAAAAGTTCTCACCGCCAAACCATGGGAGGGTGCATATACAGGGTTTGGTGTGTGTTTGCTAATCAGGTTTAATAAAATGGAGCTTAACTTTGTGTCTTGTAAGGGGTCTTCTAGCACGATCACTTCATTGCTGTTTACATTTCGAAGACTTGCATTTCGCAATTGCAGTTGAAGGAAATCGTGTTTCTTCCCGGCCGATCAGCAGCGTTCCTGCAAAGATTTGAGGTCCTTCTTAGAATCAGCACAATTGCCAAAACTTTCTTAGTCTTTTGAATCAAACTCCGACTCAACAGAAATTCTGCAAACCTTGAGGTTTTTTTATAGAATCTGTTACTTTGCACTAGCTTGAAAGATTTAGCTATGGCGTCCGAGGAGCCCGATGGCGTTGTGCAGACGCTCAAGGACCAGGGCAATGCTCTCTTTAAGGCTGGTAACTTTCTCAAGGCAGCCGCTATTTATACGCAGGCCATCAAGGCCGATCCCTCCAATGCCACTCTTTACAGGTCTGTATCTTGTCCTTTGTTTGCGAAAGCATGGATGCTTGTTTTGAGCATAGAGCATTGCAAGCTTTGGTTTGTTTTTGCTTGCATTCGATCATTCATTTGAGGTTTTATTGTAACATGTACAATACTTTTGTCTTCTTGGTTCTTTCCGCAGTAACCGATCAGCAGCATTTCTGAGCCTTCTAAAAGTAACAAAAGCGCTTTCAGACGCAGAAATGACAATCAAACTTAGACCTACGTGGGAAAAGGTGCCCGCTTGACTGAGTGTCTTACATGCTTTTTGAATTGACAAGATAAAATTTCAATGGTTCCCTGCCATCTGCCGGTCTACAACTCTGATGCGGTTTGCTTTCTAGGGCTACTTTAGGAAAGGATGTGCGTTGGAGGCGATGGAACGCCTCGAAGAGGTATCAAGAAAGCCCCTAGTATTGTTTGCCGAGCGCTGCTTTTTTAGGGGAGGGGTTTTACTTTATTGTCATTTATTCATAATCAAGTTTTGTATTTTCATATGATCAGTGTTGCACGACATAATTTCAGTAGGTATGGTTCAATTCAATTGGTTAACGTCGTTATCCGGGTCTGTTGAAGGCTCTTGCAGCTTATCGAGAAGCGTTAGGACAAAATCCGCAAAGCAGTGAAGTTTCAACCAAGATTAAAAGGTTGTCCCAAGTAATACGAGAAAAGAAACGGGCGCAAGAGAAGCAGGCAGCGAAACCTAGCGTCCCAAGTACCGATAAAAGTTTAGAACAACTGAAATTTGAACTCGTATGGCGTTATATTGTTTGAAAAAACTTCCAAGCTTCATTTCTGGACTTAAAATATTGACCTGCGTCTTCAAAAAGCAGCTTTCAACTGCATGACAAATCTGCTTCCTTCTTGAGCTTTCCAAACTCCTCCCTAACCTGGTGATTGAATTTTGACCAATGCAGGTTCAGAAGGTCAACAATGGAATAGTTGGAGAAAACGTCTATAAATTTTTTAAGGAGCTTCTCGATCTCTCTAAGAAAGATTGGTGTGATAATAATGGAAAGTTGGAAGCGAGAGTTTACTTCTATTCGGAAAAAAGAAAAGAGAATTCCCAGGAAACTGTCCCAGTTGTAGCTGTGGATAAGGTAAGGAATCATATCAAACTCATGCCGTCAAGGGACGTTCGCTGTAATTAGATAAATTCTCCCGTTTCATTTCTAAATTTTCTTAAATTCTGACAGTCAGAGGTAGCTGTCCTCAAAACGTTCAGAGCCCAAATCAATTGTTGCTACTGTCTTGCACAACCTTAAGCAAATTAGACTTTTTTACGTCTAGTTTAAACTTAAAGGTGGTCTCTAACTTCAATGATCTGTGGGGGTAGACCTTAAGCCTGGTCTCCTATCCGTATGGGTGTGAAGGAGCACTCCTTGCGGTGAGCATGACACCTTCTGTATCAGCCCGTAACGGCTAAGCAGTCAGCATTCAATAAGAACAACATAATTGACTTTTGTATTTAAAGATGTTTTGGACTACCTGCTTTCTGTTCAGTCTGTCTGAATAGAACAAACAGTCTCAATGAGGGAGGACATACCTGTGAGCTACACACAGTCTTCATCCATTTCGAGTTAGAAGCCTTCTAGCTGGCATGGGCTGTCATATGTTCCCAAGGTCATTGATGTTTTTCTGTCCATTCATGATGCTGTTCCACTTGAGGTACCCTTTGACGGCAGCATTGTTACCATGAAAGATGTTTCATTAGATTTTGAAATGTGAAACGTTTAAAACGTGGGGCATTTCATTCCTTAATGTGTGCTTTGGTTGTATTCTACAATTTATATATTTAATGCAATGGGGTAGATTGCATTGGGACTAATTTCTTTTCAGTTCTTAGGTTTGTTCTGTTTTTGGAGGTCAACTGCTCTTAGGTAGCTACAGGAACAGCAGTCGCCTACAAAATGCCTTCAAACCCTCATGACAGTTTGAATCTCATGACAGTTGGAATGCTCATGAATATGATCCAGAATAAATATCAGTGATTACTTGTTGGGCTAGCTTGTGTGCTACACCCAGTTCCAATGCCTCTTTCAAGTTCTTTGCAATCTATATTCAGCTACAATCTGTTCAAGTGAATTCAACATCCAAATTCTATTTAGTTTCGGTTTTTCTTCCATCCCTTATTTTATTATTATTTACTATTTTTATATTCAAAATAAATTAATAAATAACTTATTGATAAAAATAAAAATGATAATAATTGCTTTCTTGTGTTTGCATTGGTGTTTCATTTGTTTTCTAATTTTATGTTAGTTTCCTTGTGCTAGCATTACTGTTTCATTTGTTTTTGATATTTAACCTCTCTCTCTCTCTCTCTCTCTCTCTCTCTCTCATTTCTTTCCTTATTTTCTGCATTGTTATCTTCCTTTCGCTATCAAAAGTTTTTTTTGTTTAGGTTGGCATATTAAAGCTTAGTAAGCAATGGGTTTACCCAAGAGATTTTGGAACCTTTCAAAGCCTAGATGTGGGTACTGATGAGAACATAAGTGTACTTTGCGTACTAAGTCATTTTTATTTTTAATTTTCTGATTCTCTCTTAATTTTGTTAAAATTGCTCACAAACTCCCCTTCTTTCCTTTGTTTTCTTTGCTTGTTTTATTTTGTAAGATTGGATATATTCTAGTCTTATGAAGCAATTTTCTCGTCACCTTGGCGGACGTGCTAGCTCTATAAGAATTTTCATCCACGTGGTGCCTAGTGCTATGCTTCATTGATTTATCTTTTGAGATGTGTATGCCTCAGCAGCTTCCTTATCAAATATGGGTGTGAGTCCTTGCATGCGTCGAGTGAGTATGCTTGCTGAGTCTCTTTTTCCTTTTGTTTGTTTTGTTTTCACTTCTTCAATGATTTTTGCCCTTTGGTTATGCTCTTACCTCTTTTCTTTTTGAGTTAGTTGATGCTTTCTCTAGTCTGGCTGAGTTTCTTATTTGGACGCGTGCTATTTTTCTTGGGTTGCTAAGCTTTTCTTGGCCTGCCCTCTAGGGAAGGCCTTAGTAAAGGCACCCTCCCTTGCGAAAGGGAAAATTCATTTTTCTGTAAATTTTCATTGCTTTTTTTGTGATTGGTTGGGACCATTTGATCTCCACCATTTCCTTCCTGTTTTCCTCTTGTTTCTATTTTGGGCAAGCCCAGTGAATGACATTCACCACCTTTCACTTTCTATTTTCTACCCTAGAATATCTCTCTCTCTCTATTTCTCCCCGCCCCCCCACTCTCTCTCTCCCCTCTCTCTCTCTCTCTCTCTCTCCAATTCATCTTCCCCCCCCCCCCCCTCTCTCTCTCTCTCTCTCTCTCTCTCTCTCTCTCTCTCTCTCTCTTCGCTTTCAGCCCTCTTTTCCATGCTATGCATCCAATTCGTTTTCTTTTTCGATCTTGGGCAGGCCTTATGAATGATTTTCATCATTCAACTTGTTCCTTTCTTTTCCTTCTTCTATTATTTCTTGTTTCTCTCCTTATTCTCCTTGTGGTGTATCGGGTCCTTCTTGGACCAAGGGCTTTTTGTGTAGTTTCTTAAAAGATTCTTAGTACAAGGGACGGGATTCGAACAAGAAGTCATGGGCACTTGACTACATGCTATTGCTCGATGATCTCTCAAGCGTATTGAGCAGACTCTTTAGGGCCCCATTGCTTGGTGGCAGCCCCGCTAAAAAAGAGGGGGGTTGTGGTCAGTACCACCTTTTTTAAACCTTGGATTAAGGGGAAGGACCACCCTCCTAGGAGAGGAGGTGCTAGAACCCTCTCATGATGAGGAGGAAAAGGAGGGAGAGGAGTGATGTGACGAGGCAAAGGAGGGAGTTGAAACCCTCTCACGATGAGGAGTCGAAGTAGGAAGAGGGTTATCATGATGAAGGGATCCAAGATGTTGATCAGCCTTGCTCGATCCTCTTGTTATCAAAGTGCTTCCCCTCATCTCTAGTGTCATTGGCAATGCTTGAAAGAAGGACCCTTTGTCCTCAATAGCGATTAAATTTGGTTATTTTCGCTTCGCCCCTCGACTCATTGGTAGCCTTTTGCTTTGAATTTCGTCCACCACTCATCCTCAAGATGAACCTTAGTTTCTTGTAAATGGTGCCTAACCTCCCCATTAATCCTTTGGTACATTGGAGGATTGATAGAAAGTACATCGTAATGAATAGGCACACATCGAAACATTTTTGGCCTTCTGAGTTTGCACCGCATACAACTCATTGCAACATTTGTTAGAGATAGTTGAGTTGGACACCGACTGCATGGTGCACCCTTAGGTGGGCCTGGTCTTAAACATCGTCTTGACTACTGAAAATTTGAACATGACTTATACACATTTCGACTCTCATGAGGTACATTCTTTTGACTCTTCCTCCCATTGTTTAGCTTCTAGACATGTGAGAAACCCATATGGAGATAGATTTGATTTCTTAGCTAGATCAAATTTGAATAAACTTCATGATTTTGGGAAAAGTTCTAAGATGGACTATGTTAAAATTGATATCGTTATACAAATAACAATATAAGGGTTAAGACATGTTAGGAGGAAACATCTTTGCAGCCCTCAACCTCTTAGTGCTATTCATACACCCATGTAATCTATGCTATCTATAATATTCATGGTAGTATTATGCTTTATCTAGGCTCACAGAAATCCTTCTTATGTTTGATGGAGACTCACCGTCTAGGGCAGATCTGGATTGGAACAGACAGACATGGTGTTGGCCATCCTTTGGGCCACATTTGTGGAGCAGCATCCTACTGTCGGTGTAGTGTAGGCAGTGAGTGCACGTTCTATCTACGTTTTGGTCCTTTCATTGGACATCTCGGCTCATTATTTGGTTGCATATCTTGCTGTCTACTCCTTAGATATGAGTATGGTATTCATTTACATGTATGTCTGCACATCCTGAGTAAGATGTAGACTTCTCAGGTGTGATCTCACCTTCCACTGTGTGTTCTTATATGGTGCCAGATGCCAGGATTTGAGCTAAAGATACATGCTTGATTTTGCAACACTCCCATGTGCCAGCTTGCTGATGTCAACTGCCCATGTTGCAGTGTTGCATGGGCTGTCGGCACGGCAAACTGCCTACATTGCAGTCTGCATCAGCTAGGGATTTCAAGAGATTCTTTTTCTAGGAGAAAGTTGCAGTTCATAATGCTTTAATATCTAGCAACTATAGTTTGTGTCCAAGGGAACACATAGCACAATTATGAGAGCCAAATTACAAGTGCAGTTTGAAATAGTATTTTTGATGAGTCTTAAAATTTTGTTAGGAGATGGTGTGAAAGAAAGTCTAGAGGAGATTTATTAGCATGTTTTTGTGCACACATAGAAAGAAAGAAAGAATCTTGAGAAGATTTGCTCGTTGGACATATAGATACGCACAGCTTAGCAATCATTTGGTACCTCTGGACATAGATCTGTAGCAATTTGCAGATACTACCTATAGCTTGTATTTGTGAAGGAGATACTGATTGAATGAATTAATGGCATAGCATTAGTTGCAGATTGCCATTTATTCCTAAAATCAGGCTCTGTGAGGCAATATGCAATTTGCTTTGAATATTGTGATTAGCTCGGAATAGGAGTAATCATCAGTTAGGTGATGATTTTGTACAAGGATCTAGGCAAGCCGCAAAGGTTTGCGCCCAATCGTTTGCATGTTGAAGATGCTAGGGAACCTACATTTGGGTCCTGACAAGCCAGTGGGACGAGCAAGAGCTGTTGGTATGTCGTACCTTAAAGTGAACTTTTCAGCTCGCAAGTATGTGAGTAGCAAGGCAATGAATTGGGTTCATATCAATCAGCCCATGTGGGTAGACGATTTTTGCAGTAAGGTGTTCAATTAGCCTAAATTCATGACGATTCAGCATTGGAGGCTTTTTTTTCTGATTGCAATTTTCTTTATGGAGGTTGGGCGTAAAAAGTGGGAGCGATTTGGAAGGTGGATATATCTAAAAAAGCTAAAATTTGCAGGTACTCTTTGTGAAATGGAAAATGTAGCTTTGAAGTTTAGCGCGGGTTATTTTAGTTGCATGACTTACTTTTTGAGCAAGCAAACTTCTAAATTCAGTGGTAGAACTTATTGGGCTTCAAGCGCCTTTGTTTTGGAAGCATATAAGGGGCTAGGGAGGCAATTCATCTTTCCATGGAGCAAATAGCTCTTGGAAATTGATTGTGTGATTCCTGGGCTAAATTACAGTTTTCCTGGTATTCGTTGCATTCCATCCGAAAAAGCATCAATCAGTCCACGACATGTTGGAGATACTCGCTGTTAGCTGGGCTTGTCTAGTTACAGCTTGTCCAATGGAATCCATTTGGATTTGTGGAGCTAGACCCTAGAAACCAGCTGTTTGGTTGGGTTTTATGGAGATTCCTTATCCTAAGAATACCTACAATTTGGGTCAGAACGGTTGGATTTTGGATGGAGATAAGGTGGGGTAGAAGGGTCAATGCCCCATGTGTGAGCCCCATATGAAGTGGACTCGGAGGGTTGACGTATTTGTGGGACACATGGGTGTGAGTGCCATGTGTGCACAGCAAAGAAGTGTCACAAGTCCCGTGAGGATGTTCTGAGGACAGCCTGGAGGATGCCACATGGGCAGCATAAACAGAAGCAAATAGATCTGTGAAATGGGCAGCAGAAGCATGGGCCGCATGAGCAGCCATGTTGGCTGCAGCACGAAGTGCACCTTAGAGATTGCATCTGGCCCTGGAATAGGGCAGATCTGGGTAACACAAGAGGGCCATGGCTGGGCAGGTAAAGTGTAAAGGGCCAAACTGGGGGCTTATATAGCACAGGAGGAGTTGGCCTGCAGAGGCTGGTTGGCAGCCTATTTTGAAGCTCTTGCTTCAGAGAGAGGTTCCCAAACACACCCCACAGTAGAGGTTAATGGCAGCAATCCCACAGGAGTCTTCATAGAGTTTGCAACGATTGTCGGGAGGACTCTTTTGGGCCAGCCCACACTGCTCTGAGGAGTTCGAGTCAGCCTGCCTTGTGGCACCTGGAGGCTTGAGATCAGGAGGGTTTCGTGCTGGTGCAGCGGACACACATTGGTTCGGTACAATGGGATAATGGTCCCCATTGAGGCATAGGCAGGATCGAGAGCCCTATCTCATTTGAGAGGTGTAGGTATATAGATACTAAAGATTGACTCTGCCACCAGAGTCTTGGTGGGAGGGTTTGCATAGAGCCTCAGCACCTCTATGATGGTATGGGCAGTTTTTAAGGATCGGGGTACCTTTGAGGATCCAATTTTTGCATAGATTCCTTGTATCAGAGTGGGGCTCGGTGGCCTTCTTCAGCCAAAGATAGATGGAGACCCAAAGATGGCTCAATGCCTTTGAGGATCCAATTTTTGCATAGATTCCTCGTATCCCTCCATACAAAGTGGGGCTCGGTGGCCTTCTTCAGCCAAAGACAAATGGAGACCCAGAGATGGATGGGGCCCTAAAAATGCTTGAGTTGTAGAGGATTAAGGTACTAGACTCTCTGGTCAAGGATTGGACGTTGACCCAGTTCGAGTCTTGGCAGGATAGGAGGGGTTGCAATGGCGTTTCGGTTGTGGGTGGGCTGGGCTCTTCGTGCCCTATAGTGGGATCCGAGAGAGTGGTTTGGCCTTCACGTGGAAGGAACTCGGAAAGGGTGGTGGAGGTGCCCTTCTTCTCGAACACAACACACATTGGTCGTCGCCTTCAGCTGGAAGCTGCAGCCTAGAGGTTAAACGCCCTCGGGAGTGTGGCACTGGGTTGAGCAGCAGGTTCCCTAGGAGCTTATCTCTAGATTTTGGTCACACTTGTTGACCAGCAAGGCCACATAATATTTCGTTTTTGTTTTGGGCAATGGCCCATGGAGGTTTTCCCATTGGTCCATTGTTGGAGCAGATGCACGTAGATGGTAGATGCCACCGATGCAGATAGAGATATGGAGATGATCCTGCATTGGCTTTGGAGCTACCTCACAGCACAAAGGATTTGGATGGGGCTCGTCCGATTGTCGCCATGACATTGAGGATGCAACGGGACCTCCATGGGAGTTGGCTTCTTGGCTAACGAAGGGGGGTCACGCCTTCTCTATCGATCAGGTCTCTACAGCTTAGAGGACCCCAGGGTCAGCGGGTCTTTTGGATAGAGGTACAAGATGCAATGCCTCCTTCCCAACAGCGCCCTATGCCATTGCTAGAGGACAACTATGGTAGACGGTGTCCAACGTCACCGGTTGGAACATCTAGGCTGCCCATTGCAGTTTAGTGATAGGAGGCCACCAGGTCTCCCCGACAGCCACCCTAATTGCCATTTGGCAAGACATCATCTACACCCCTGTAGGAACAAAGTGGAGACAGGTTGTGAACACAAGTGAGCAAGAGTGCACAGACAAGAAAGCATGTTCAAATGAAACAATACAAGTACTTGGTATATATAGTACCCAAGTACTATTGGTCAACCATAGGGTTGACTTTATGCCGACAACACCATATCTTTGAAATCTCTTACAAATTCCCCCTCAAAGATACGGCTGAAAGTACCCTCGAAATGTCTCAGGTGTACCATGTAGTACCTAAAGTACCATGTGTTAGAAACTCACTGTGCCCACCTGTGAGCCCCCGATTTGAGGGGACAAGGGGCAGTGAGAGGTAGGAGGGCTGGGAGAGAGACTCAGGCCAGAAACAGAGGGAGGACAGCATGGCAGAAATAGGCGACCAGCACACGGGCTGGTCGCTGCCTGCAACAGCAGGTATATAGGGGCTGTAGGCCTCATGTGGAGGCTCCTACAGCAGCGCAGACTGGATGCACAGGGCACCCTTATATAGGGGCCTGTGGCAGGCCAAGTCGGCTCAACCAGGGCCACTGACCAGGGCCAACCCTGGGTGGTTTAATGGGGCCCATGTGGTTGGCCACCAGACAGGGTACCGACCCTGCTGGTCGGTCATCTGAAGGGGCCTGGGCAGTGCCTATAAAAGGACCACTTCTCCATTCACTCCAGCATCCAGTGCGAAACTGAAAGCCCCTCTCCAAGGCTGTGTTCTGCACTCAAATCTGGAGCAGTTTCTGAGAGAGAGTTCATCATTGTTTTCCAGCACCTTGCTGAGTTTTGTATTGCTCCCTTGGAGCCATTTTCTGCCCACCATCCGGTGGATGAATATACTCTCTCTCTCTCTCTCTCTTCGTCTATATTTGTGAGTGTGTGTTTGTTGCCTCTGTGATCATCTATCTGAGTTGAGTGTGTGAGAGTTGGAGAGATCTTGGGTGGAGGATTGAGTACATGGTATTAGAGCTAGAGGCTCTCAACTCTTCTTCATCAAAGCACTCTCTGAAGGAAGGAGTCCCTTGGCAGAAGGGCGATTCTGTTTTCAGCTCAGGTTAGCACGGGAGGTCAGTACATCTTTTTTGCTTCAGTTTTTCAGTTTGCTATTCACCGAGATGGATCAGCATTCAGAAGTCTCTACACCCACTACTCGTCCTTCCTCCTCCTCTAGTCATCTTCCTTCTTCATTCATTCCCCATTTTGGTGAAGCTGGAAAGCTCGATGGGACGAACTATCCAATTTGGAAAGTCGCCATTTGGTGGCACGGAAGCTATGGAAGATAGTGATTGGGACCGCGCTATGGAAGATAGTGATTGGGACCGAGATGAAGCCGGAGGACATTGTGGACAAAAGAGGTGATGTTTTATTTGAAGCAGATGCGGATGAACTCAGTGCATGGGAGGAGAGGGATGCTCAAGCCTTAGCAATGCTAATTGGCACGACAGCAGATGCTGTGATTCCTCATATCCAGTTGGCAGAGACGTCTTCAGAGGCGTGGGCCATACTGAAGGAGCTGTGTGAAACCGATAATACAACCCGTATCATTACTCTTCAGCATCAACTTTATAATCTTGATATGAATGAGGGTGATAGTGTGCATGACCATCTGACAAAGGTGAAAGTTGTGCGGGACCAGCTCGCAGCGGTTGGTCAGAGGGTGGACTTGAGTCAATTGGTGTTGCTTACACTCCACAAGTCGCCGCGGAGTTTCAAAAGTTTTGTGACTACGGTCACAGTGGGTCAACGGACTAAGCCAATCGCCTTTGAGGAGCTTGGTCCACTCTTGCTTCAGGAGGAGGTTCGAGAGAAACTCTTTACGTAAACCGACGAGAAGGCATTAGTGGCCAAAGACAAGCTTGGAAAAGGCAAGCCAAAGGAGTTCAAGAAGTCAGAGGACGTTGACCGAAAGAAGAAAATGAAGTGCTTTTACTGTGAAAAGCTTGGCCACTCGGCCAAAGAATGCCGAAAGACGAAGGCGGATTAGAAGTGGAAGAGAGAAGCCAGCAACAAAGAAGAGCCTAAGAATGATTCTGCCAATGTGACGACTGGACAGTTGTTTTTAATCAGTGAACATTGTTCAGCGTATGCAGTCAGTGAAGGAAAAGAGGGTTGGTATGTTGACAGCGGTGCTTCAAAGCACATGTCTAACAGAAAGACCTGGTTCAAAACCATGGAAAGTACACACCCAGATTCCAAAGTTTCTGTCGGGGATAGCCGGACATGTCCTGTGAAGGGCATTGGTAGCATTCCTTTCATTACGACCGCGGGTGAGGAGAAGGATATCTCTAGAGTACTTTATGTACCCAACCTTTGCAAGAACTTACTGTCTGTAAGTCAGACGGACAAGAATAACATGTGAGTTCTCTTTGAAGACGGCAAGGTCACCGTGACATCCAAAGCAAATGGACAGATGGTGGCCCAAGGAGTTGAAGAAAACAAACTGTACCGCCTCAGTGCAATGTTGGTTCATGAAGACAACGGAAAGTCCAAACTTTGGCATGAGCGCTTCGGTCACGTCAGCTATGGAACCTTGGCTGAAATGTCAAAATCGAAGATGGTGGATGGACTTCCACCTATTACAGGCAATGATGGTGTCTGTAGGGCTTGTCTAGAAGGCAAGCAGCACAGGAACAAGTTCCCACAAGAGGCCTCGTTTCGGGCCAGCAAGCCACTTGAGTTGGTTCATGCCGACATTTGTGGCCCAATGTCTACAGCATCGTGGGCAGGATCTAGGTACTCTCTTCTCTTTGTGGATGATTTCAGTAGAATGACCTAGGTGTATTGTTTGGCTAAAAAGTCACAGACTTTCGAGAAGTTCAAGGATTGGAAGGCCAGAGTTGAAAAGGAGAAAGGGGAGGATGTCAAGATGTTCCGTACAGACGGGGGGGAGAATTCACCTCAAATGAGTTCAACACATTTTGTCGCAAGCATGGGATCAAGCGACAACTCACCACAACACATACTTCTCAGCAAAACGGGGTGCCGAGAGGAAGCATAGAACCACCATGGAGACAAGGCTTGCTATGCTCCGAGGGAGGAACCGTTCTAAAGCCTATTGGAGTGAAGCTATCAATACAGCCGTACACATTCTCAATAGGACCAAGACGAAGGCCGTCAAGGACAAGACTCCATATGAGGCATTTTATGGTAAGAAGCCCTCTATCACTCATCTTCGCATTTTTGGTTCTAACGCATGGGTGCATGTGCACAAGGAAGACAGGACCAAGCTTGATTCCCAGAGCAGAAAATGTATCTTTGTTGGGTATAGCGAAGAATCCAAGGCCTATTGACTCTTCGACCCAGTAAGGAAGCAGATCCTTATCAGTCGGGATGTCGTCTTCAAGGAAACGGAACCTGAACCCCAAGAGGAGCCTCAGATTGCGGAGGAGGAGATTGTTCAACCCTTGAACCCACCCCGCCCCAGGTTGACCATCCAAGAAGTGGCGAAATCGGAAGCTGATGTTCCACAAGGTATTGAGGAAGAGCATGATGTTCCAGAAGCAGTTTTAGTTCCTCCTTCCAATGAGAAGCAGAAGAGATTGCCCCAATGGTACCTAAGAACATTGGAAGACTCTCGGATCACCGATATACCTGAGAGTAGCAGGTCCGGATTGCGTCGGTCCCAACGTCTTAGGAAGACCCCATCCGTGAATTTTGTGTTGGTGGCTCAGCTTAAAGAGCCAAGGACCTTCAAGGAGGCGAAGGACAATCCAGAATGGCAAGTTGTCATACAGGCAGAGATGGATGCTATCTTGAAGAACAATACCTGGGACTTAGTGGCCAGGCCCCCGCGACGGAAAGTCATCGGCACTAAGTGGGTATACAAACTTAAATACAAATCCGACGGCAGCTTGGATAAGTACAAAGCAAGGTTAGTGGTCAAAGGTTTTGCTCAGACTGAAGGCATGGATTTTGATGAAACTTTTGCTCCCACAGCTCGCATGGTTACTATCCGGACAGTGATTGCCCTTGCTGCCCAATTCTAGTGGCCTATTTTTCAAATGGACGTGAAGTCCGCATTCCTTAATGGAGGAGGAGGTATACGTAGAGCAGCCACCGGGCTTTCAAGATCCAGGGTCCCCATTAAAGGTATGCAGGTTGAAGAAGGCGTTGTATGGGCTGAAACAGGCCCTGAGAGCTTGGTACCAAAGGATTGATGTATTCTTTCAGAAGATAGGGCTAAGTCGGAGCCCTTTTGTTTCAGAAGATAGGGCTAAGTCGGAGCCCTTCTGAGGCAAACCTCTACTTGTTCATTGAGAAGGGGTTGCGATTGGTACTCATCCTCTATGTTGATGATCTTATCTTGACAGGTGACCATGTCAAGAAGATTTCTCAGGTCAAGGAGCTACTCATGTCTGAGTTTGAGATGACTGACCGTGGGTTATTACACTACTTCCTTGGGATAGAAGTAAAGCAGGCCAAAGACAGGATCTTCATTTCATAGGAGAAATATTGCAGAGAACTTCTGAAGAGATTCCAGATGGAGGATTGCAGGACAGTAGAAACTCCCATGGAGGTCGGGCTCAAGCTAAGTGTTCATGACATACCCTAGCCGGTCGATACTCCTTTGTACTGACGATTGGTAGGAAGTTTTGCTTTACCTTACCAATACTCGACCTGCCTCGAGAACAGATGGAGCACCTCATCAGACGTATGGGGATTGGCCCACAGTTGTGACATTGAGGGGGGGTGTTAGAAACTCACTGTGCCCACCTGTGAGCCCCCGATTTGACGGGACAAGGGGCAGTGAGAGGTAGGAGGGCTGGGAGAGAGACTCAGGCCAGAAACAGAGGGAGGACAGCATGGCAGAAATAGGCGACCAGCACACGGGCTGGTCGCTGCCTGCAACAGCAGGTATATAGGGGCTTTAGGCCTCACGTGGAGGCTCCTACAGCAGCGCAGACTGGATGCACAGGGCACCCTTATATAGGGGCTTGTGGCAGGCCAAGTCGGCCCAACCAGGGCCACCGACCAGGGCCAACCCTGGTTGGTTTAATGGGGCCCATGTGGTCGGCCACCAGATAGGGTACCGGCCCTGCTGGTCGGTCATTTGAAGGGGCCTGGGCAGTGCCTATAAAAGGCCTACTTCTCCATTCACTCCAGCATCCAGTGCGAAACTGAAAGCCCCTCTCCAAGGTTGTGTTCTGCACTCAGATCTGGAGCAGTTTCTGAGAGAGAGCTCATCATTGTTTTCCAGCACCGTGCTGACTTTTGTATTGCTCCCTTGGAGCCATTTTCTACCCACCATCCGGTGGATGAATATACTCCCTCTCTCTCCATCTATATTTGTGAGTGTGTGTTTGTTGCATCTGTGATCATCTATTTGAGTTGAGTGTGTGAGAGTTGGAGAGATCTTGGATGGAGGATTGAGTGATTCATTCCCTCCTATTTTCTAACACCATGGTTGCACAAATTCATCCAGATGAATATGCAACCTATGGGAGTACATGAAAACAATGTCTTTGTGAATCACTTCACAACCCCCCTTGACATTGTGAGAATGTCTCTGATCCCCAAGCCATGTTGATGTTGTAAGAAAAGATTTGTTGACAGGGATTTGGTGAAGATATTCGCCACATTGTTCTCAGATGGACAATAGATGAGATCAGTGAAGCCATCAGAAATACAATCCCGTACATAATGATAATGATTTTCAATGTGTTTCATGCGAGCATGAAAGACAGGATTGTGGGCTATGGCAATGCAACTCTGGCTGTCACAGAAGATAGAGTTTGCTTCGCCATCTTGTGCATGATGCAAGTCATGCAAAAGCTTCCTTAACCACATTAACTCCATAGTGGCTGAATCTGCAGCTTTATACTCTGCTTCATTGGAGGAAAGAGAGACTTGCTCTTGCTTCTTACTGAGCCATGAGATACAGGTTGAACCCAATGAGAAGCAATAGCCAGTAGTGGACCGTCTGTCGTCAATGTCCCTTGACCAATCTGAGTCGGTGAAACCACTCAGCTCTAGATCACAATCTGAAGCATAATGCAAGCCAAGAGAGAGAGAGTGTCATGGACATATTTGAGAACCCTCTTTGCTGCATTCCGATATGTGATCGTGGGACAATGCATGAATTGGCTCAAAAGCCTTGTGGCGTAGGCAATATCAGCCTGTGTGGAGCATAGATATATCAAACTGCCAACCAACTGCCTGTACAAAGTGCCATCAAACTTTTCAGCAGCATCATGCTTACTCAGCTTGAGTCCCTTTTTCAATGGACTAGCCACAGGCTTACAGTTCTCCATTTTAAATTTCTGCAATAACCCCTTCCAATACTTTGTCTGTGACATAGAAATCCTATCATGGGTCTGCCAAAACTCAATGCCAAGACAATAATGCAATAGGCCCAAATCTATCATGTCAAAGTTGTGACATAAAACGGACTGCACTGCTGTAATTTGCTGCAAATCACTGCTAGTGAGTATGATATCATCCACATATAGTACCAACATGACCAATTCTTTTTTTTGCTGTAGAACATACAGATTTGGCTCTGTATGAGTGTTTACAAAGCCCTGGGACATCAAAAACTGATGTATCTTCTGATACCACGCACGAGGTGCTTGCTTCAGCCCATATAGAGCCTTCCTGAGCTTGCATACCTTGTGCTCTTGTCCCTTCACCTCAAAACCTTGGGGCTGATGTACATAGACCTCCTCTTTAAGATCTCCATTGAGGAAAGCGGTCTTGACATCCATCTGGTGCACTGACCAACCATAAAACGCAGCAAGAGAGATGACAGAACGAATGGTGGTCATCTTGGCCACTGGAGTAAAAGTCTCCTCATAATCTATCCCCTCCTCTTGTGCATACCCCTTGGCAACCAAACGGGCTTTGTATTTCTCAACTGTGCCATCTGAATGGTATTTCACCTTATAAATCCATTTCGTGCCTACCACATTTTTCCCAATGGGCGCATCAACCAAGTCCCATGTGGCATTCTTCTCAATGGATTTAATCTCAGCTTTGATAGCTTTCTGCCATGCCGGATTATGCTGAGCATCCTTGAAGCTCTGAGGCTCATTTTCAGCTTCTATCACTGAGGTCATCAAAGCAAAATTGACATTTTTCTGATTTTTCTAGAGTGCTGGCCTTGGTTTTCCCCAAAGTAGGCTGATCCTTAGCATCTTGAATGGTCAACTTGCCCAACGTGGAATAGATTTCTCTGCTGGACCACTTGGGGCTGCATCAACATCTTTAGTGGCCTCACGGCGTTGATAATGTTTTCAAACATGAGACTATCTATTCTCAATAATTGGCTGCAAATCTGAAACATTTGAGGGAGAGCCATCCTCAATATGTGGCAAGCCATCTGAACTATGAGAAGTAGAAGGGAAAGCATCAAGAGACTCCATCTCATCATCCTCAAATTGGATGATGTCCAAAGGGGTGTCATCGTATGGTGGCAAGTGTGCACTAGCGGGCTGCATGCACTCATTCTCAGCAAAGGGAACATCTTTGCTGATTATTACCTTCCTGGTAGCGGGATTATAAAGCCTAAATCCCCTGCTTTCAGTGCTATATCCCACGAAAATGCATTTGACACTCTTGTCATCAAGCTTTGTCTGATGTGCATCTGGAACCAAAGCATATGCCATTGAGCCAAAAACTTTGTAATGGTTAACCTTTGGCTTAAAGCCATACAAAGCCTAAAATGGAGTCATATTAACCAAAGCTTTGGTAGGGCATTTGTTCTAAATGTAAGTGGCTGTCACAACTGCTTCTCCCCAAAAAGCCTTTGAGACTCTCTTGAATTTCAACATGCATCTCGTCATCTTCGTGAGAGTACGAATCTTCCTCTCAGAGAGTGGATTATGCTGTGGTGTGTAAGGGCATGTCAAGTGATGTTTAATCCCATGCTGCTTCAAAAATCCCTGGAATGCATGTGACAGTTACTCTCCCACTCTATTTGAGTTGAGTGTTCCAATTCTAGAATTGGTTTGGTTCTCAGCCATAGCTTTGAACTCCTGAAACCAATAGAACACCTCAGATTTTTCCTTCATGAGAAAAAGCCATGTGAACCTGGAGAAGTCATCTATAAAGGTCACAAAGTACCTTGCTCCTCTATGCGTGGGAATAGTCATGGGGCCACATACATCACTGTGCACTATCTGCAACACTCTGGTTGCCTTAACCCAATTCTTGCCTTGTTTACTGAATGGCAAGCGATGCAATTTGCCAAGTGCACACCCCTCACACTTCATTTGCTGGTTGCTGCAATTTTGGCATTCCCTGAGTCATATTATTATTGTACAAGTAGGACAATGCCCTATGATGGACATGTCCAAACCTGGCATGCCATAAATCAACCTGGGAAGTGTTTGCTACAGCCAATACCTTTTGATCATAAGGTTGAGCATCAAGCTTGTATAAGCCTCTGTCATATGTGCCTATTGCTACAACCTCATATCCTTTCTTTGGATCCTTGATCCTGCATTGGCTATCCTGAAATTCGACCAACATATGTTGATCATGGGCAAGGTTTGAAACTGAAATCAGATTTTGCCTCAAATTTGGAACATACCAAACATCTCGGATATACTTTTCCCATTATCAAGCTGAATGGGAATGTGCCCAACTCCGATGATGTCTTGAGAAGCATCATTAGCACATGCAACTTGTTTGCCATGAATAGGTGTGATGCTCTCAAACCACTCTTGGCGAGGAGTCATGTGCTTAGTAGCACCACTGTTGATATACCATGTATCACTTGCAACAAGGGAAGCATCCCCTGATTGATTTTCAGCATTCAATGTTGGGATATCTCAAGGTGTATGCCTCAGGCACACCTTACGTTTCTATGTGTGAGTGCTAGAGGCACAGTTAGGTGCCCACAAGCACAGTTAGGTGGTGGAAAAGCCACATAGGATGATTGAGTGAATCTAGGAGCAGATTGAGGAGATGATTGAGGAGCTTTGAGGTCATCAGTGATGTCAGTGACCTTGTATGAGGTGCCTACTTAAGGACCTCTTTCTTCTTCATTCTATATGCAAGTATTCTGATTTTGTGTCAACTCTACTCTTTCCTTTCAGTATTCCAACATGGTATCAGAGCCATTTGATCCCCCTTGAGCCCATTTCTGCCACATCATCATCTTCTTCTTCATCTTCTTCTTCTCCATTTTCCTCTTTCTTCCCAAAATCTTTGAGAGCTTGGTTCTCCATCTACAAACGACCATTGCCCAAACCCTCTGAGCTGGAAACTCCTCTAGTATGGGCGAACTTCCACCTGCAAGCAATTGAAGAAAAAACGTCTGTGGTGGCTGCCATTCTCCAAACAACGAATTTCTTCTGTTGCTCAATACTCCCTGCATACTCCGCCATTGCCTGAGCCCTCTTAGGAGTAGATGGGCGACCTCAAGACGAAGATTTTGAGCCATTTTTCAAGTCATTTGGTTCAGTAACGAGGGAGAAATCGTCAAAACTCAGTTTCAGCCTGTAGCAACTCTCCCGGGCAAAAGTGCGCACCATTTCGTCCAACCTCTGTGCTGGACCTTCTCTGGTATATGAGCTTTCTTTTGCTTCAGAAAGCCCTCTTTTCCTTGCTTTGAAGAGTGAGCTACAAGCCCTCCAAGTTCAGCTTTTCAGTTTTGATAGTTTTGGACAAGTTTTTGAAGATGATGCTACATAAAATGCTACTCTAGCATTTCTGGTTTTTTGAAGCTTTCAATAACTTCAGTACAAGTGTGGATTCAGTTTTGTTTTGACTTGCTAGACCTGGTTTTGATTGGAAAATGTTTATTTCATCCACTTCTATGAAGCATGTAAAAGGAAGCATCATTGTTTGAAATCTAGTCACTACTATTTGCTACATTAAATGCTTATATTTTGAAGCATTTCAGTTGTTATTCTAAGCCCTGTAAGAGAGAAGACACTACCCAATACTTGGGTTAGAGCCTCTCATGGCTTGCTTATGCAAAATATGTGAAAAGCCAAAACATAAAGCAATGTCTTGTTATGCTACAAAGGATGAAAATGCCAACCTGACTTCCTTATTGAAGATTGCCAAAACAATGGTTGCCAAAAAGGAAGCAAATACAGAGATCTACACTCTCATGGCATTTTTATTTGACTCCAAGTACAAGAAAAAGATGAAGGTCAGACACCTAAGATATGCTTCTCTACACAACTATGGAGATGACAAGATAATTGTTCTCATGAAGGATATGACTTTCAGATCCACTTGTTCTATCATAGTACCATCTTATAAGGCACTAGACACTGCCCATGTGGTAAGACCTTGCCTTGACATGGATATTTTGCCTCCACAAGATGAGGCATCCCATGAAGATTATGCATTTTAAACTCATCTCTATGTATGTTCCAGATCACTCTTTTTATGTCAAGGTACTCAGCCTGGATAGTCCTCCAAAATGAATGAAAATAAATTATTGTGTGTTGTGTTTTGTGTGTTTTGTAAACACCTCTGGTCACCTTATGATGTAGGCCATGTGTATGTTTTGTTCCATGGTACCTCCTGCAGACATTGTGTGCATGTACATGCAGGGGAGATAACCATTGGAAGGTCTTTATGTATCCCTTTCTGTTAACCTTACACCCAAGGGAACCCTTGCTAGCATGAGAACCTAGCCATAAATTTATCCTTGACCACCATGAGATGGCATAAGAAACTATGAGACTAGATGTATCCTCGACATAGCTTGAGGCATTCCCTTGAGGGGGGGTTTGTTGGGATATCTCAAGGTGTATGCCTCAGGCACACCTTACGTTTCTATGTGTGAGTGCTAGAGGCACAGTTAGGTGCCCACAAGCACAGTTAGGTGGTGGAAAAGCCACATAGGATGATTGAGTGAATCTAGGAGCAGATTGAGGAGATGATTGAGGAGCTTTGAGGTCATCAGTGATGTCAGTGACCTTGTATGAGGTGCCTACTTAAGGACCTCTTTCTTCTTCATTCTATATGCAAGTATTCTGATTTTGTGTCAACTCTACTCTTTCCTTTCAGTATTCCAACATTCAAATCCCCCGTGGCATCCATCTTCTCATTAAATGCAGCAAACACAAAATCTCTATCACCTTGGGCAAGATGAGCTTCACCATGTGCATTTGAAGCACGAGTTTCAGTAGGGGCAACAAAATTATTGCTAGAGCCGTCTCTTTGCCTTTTCTTTTCATTGGCAATCCTTTTTTGACACTCTGGCAAGGGCAAGCTAGGCGATGCCAAGCCCAAGAAGAAGGGTGACAAATTCAAGGATGAGGGGGATGCTTTTGATGATGACAATAAGAATAAAAGAATGAAACAGAAGAAGTGCTTCTATTATGATATTCCAGGAGATTTTGCAAAGGACTGTTGAAAGAAAAAGGAGGATCAGAAGAAGAAGAAAGATTCCGATCAGGATTTAGAGGAGACAAAAGCACATGTGGTAACAGGAGAGCTTTTCGTGGTGACATCCCTATGTGTTACCGAGGTAAGGCATGTAGACCTCGGAGTAACAGTAAGGACGTTGGACATTGAGATGTTGTTAGAAGAAGAGTTGGATGCCTTTGTGAGAGTGAAGGTCAACATTGAGTGCTTGGATCTCTCTAGGTACTTGGCTGGTAGCATTGACATGAGGAGGATTCTTCAGAGGGATCGTTTGGATTCAGGGCCAGATGAGAGATGTAAGATTGAAGGGGGCATTATAGAGGTACACAGGGTGGTTGGGTGTGCCTCAATGAGGTGCATGGTTTGCAATCAAAGCAAACAAGCAAGCAAGTGGATGATTTGGTATGTACATTCTTTGTATAGTCATTGTACCTTTATAACTTGTTGTGGGCAGATTCTGGGCTTTGCATTTTTCAAGTGATGAGATGTTGGATGGTATCTGTTGTTGGAAATGGAGGAAACACTCTCTAGACTCACAACCTATGCGGAGCTTTGTCTCACACTCAATGATGCAAACCACACTTGAATCAGGGACATTGACTTCCAACATATGCCTCCTTGGAAGTAAGGGGAGGGAGGCTTGGTGCTTCTTCGATGCTTGGAAATAGGGTTCCAGAAGGTGAAGATGGTGGACTTGTTGAAGCCTTTGTGGTGGAGACGGGGAATTATACAAGCTTAGAGTGTGCTGAATTCAGAGAGATACTTGTTTGAGTGCTCATTGGGAGCTCATGGTCCAGGTATTCCATTTTGATTGGACCTATGTACCAGGATGGTTCTTTGAAGGAGAGCTGGACTTGGAGGAGCAGGAGCCACTAGTCAAGAGACCAAAAGGTGACGATGACCCTGAGGTGTTCCATAGGCTCCATCATGGGAGCTGACGATTTGTTCATCAAGGGATTGGGATTGGCCCAAAATAGGTCGGTGAAAGGGGGTGTTGAAGTTTAGCTGGTCACTTCCCCATTTGTGAGCCCCCATTTGAGGAGAGCGTGGGGGAAGTGGACCATGGTAGGATGGGGCTGCCACATGGACAGCACACAGGCTGTCATGTGGGCAGCACACTCATAGAGAAGATGCATGAAAAGGGGCTGCCACATGGCAGCACACAGGCTGCCATGTGGGTAGCACACAAAGGAATGCACCTGGCCGTTTGGAGTTCCTTTAGAGGAGACAACTGGTACAGAACTGCCATGCGTCTGTCAGGAACAAAGGGGCACAGATTTGCATCCAGTGTGGAAGCTGATGTCAGCTGTACGGATCTGTACGGGTGCTTTCAGAGCATGGTAGGGAGCCTGGAGCAATCAAGTTATCTACAGCCCAGTCTGGTTTGGGACAGGGCCATCATGCATGAGAATCAGTACGGGTAGGTAGAGATGGTTGGAGCTGTCTGTATGGAGCAGTACGAGAGGATCCAGGGCAGGAGCAGGTCCAAATCAGAGGTGAAATGCCCAGGTCTGGTAGGTAACCAACTAGAGCAACACATGGACAGAGGAATAGACCCCGACTGGGAGTTGTAATGGCCTGGGCTAGTGGTTGGATGCCACGTGGCCAGGCGGGTCAGCAAAGACCTGGTCAGGTGCAGCCAACCCCACAGACCAGCAGGTCAGTTGGTTGGGCTGGTCCATTCATTTTGGAGAGCATGTCTGGTTGCATAGTTGCACGCTGAAAATGGAAATGAGGGAAACGGGAATGGCAGAAATGCAGGAACGGAGTTTCCAGCCCGAGCCGAGATGGCAGAATGAGAAACAGCAATATGGTACAATTTATGCATAAAAATAAATTAATGAGGAGAAGGGGGAGGGAGTGTTAGAAATGATCCAACAGAGGTTTCGCACAGCGGAAGACTGATAGTAATGCCCAGGAGCTCACACAGTTTGGTGTGGGGTGTGGAATCACAAACTTCTTCAACTTATGTGCATAGAATAGATTGCAGACTCATCCATAGACAATGAACCAACCAGATAGAGAAACCACCAAATTAATATATTTCCGTCCAAAGCTATGGACACAATACAAAAGAGATCGATCCAAAGTCCCACCAATGGTGTGGTCCTCTGATCTTACCTCAAGGTCCTTCTCCTATCTGCCAGTTATCTCTAGACTCAAGCCCGTGTGCTCCACCTCGAGCGTCTGTAGACTTTCCGTCTAGAATGATCTTCTCAACCTTGCTGCCTTGAGTGTCAGCCTAGGTAGGCAGCCCTGTGTGAGCTAAGTCTGCAGCTCCTCAGCCCAGTTCACCTCCTGGTCATACGCCCAACTGGTGCTGCTCTGCTGCTCCTTCCTGCTCCCTGAAGTGCTGCTCTAGAAGATGAAATATGAGGGCACAAAGGCCCTCCTTATATAGGGCACAAGGCCCTCCAGAACCAACCAACCAGCCAGCCCTAATTGGGCCGACTGGCTGGTCTGTAGCAGCCCTAACCAACCGACCAGATGGTTGGCTGGTTGGCTGCCTATCCAGCCCTATTTAGGGCCCTTCTCCAGCCCTTTGTTCCATGCAGGACCCAGCCCCTTTGGACTGCTTACCCCGCCACCTGCCAGCCCTGTTTGCAGGCCATAGACCTGCCCAATACCTGCTGCAACAGTGCAACTCCATGCTGCTACTTGATCCGCCTCTGCTCAGCCCTTGTCCGGATCCTGGCGCACCCTGCACACCTTTCGTACACTGCCCTGCAGCAGCCCGTACTGAGCTGTACAGTGGCTGTACCCTTGCTGAAGTCATCCGCCATGTGTCGCCATGTGCAGAGCCTGTTTGTACCATCTGTCGCCCTCTCTCTGGGCATACCTTGCCCTAGGTCTCCCTCTCCCATGCTTCTCCTCATTTGGGGGCTTACAGATGGGGAGGTGACCTTTCCAACAGGGAGAGTATGAGGAGTAGGAGGAGGAGGACTCAAGGAGAAGGATGGAGAGGAGGAGGAGGAAGAGTATGAGGTGGGGGTGAGAGTATGGGGACTCGGGAAGATGAGGGAGAGTATGCGGAGAAAGAGGAGGGAGAGCAAGATAATGAGGAGAGCAGTAGGAGGATGGAGAGGCTGGGGTAGGAGTGTGGAGAGGCTAGAATAGAAGAGTAGAGAGCGTAGGAGAGTGGAGAGGCTAGAGTAGGAGAGGGTAGGAGAGTGGAGAGGCTAGAGTAGGAGAGGGTAGGAGAGTGGAGAGGCTAGAGTAGGAGGATGGAGAGGGTAGGGGAGTGGAGAGGCTAGAGTAGGAGAGGAGAGAGGGTAGAGGAGAATGGAGAGGCTGGAGTGGATCCGGGACGATGTAGGTGGTGAAAAATGGTGTGACGCGGCAAAAAATCCTGTTCAGGGTGCTTTAGAAAAGTAGGCAACCAGGAATGGTGTTTCGCCATTTTTGGAAACAGCTGGCGCTTCCGTTTCCTTTGGCCGAACGAAATGGCATTTCGTGCAACTATGTTTGCTCGGTTCATTTTGAGGGCTGTATGCCCTATAAAAGGGAGCCCTTGGGGCTAATTCATCATCGATTTGGAGCATCACTTCAGGAGCAGATTGGAGCAGCAGATCAGCCAGACTTGGGCCATCATCCCAAGAGGACCAGGAGCTGCGAGGAAAAGATATAAGTGCTGCAGACAAAGATCAGAAGGTGTCTTCATCCTACACTGACTGTTAAGGTAGCAAGGACGGATCAAAGGGGGAGCTTGGGCCTCACCATTGGCTGCGTTTCAGAGCAGCAAGGAGGTCACGCACCTAGGTCTAGCGCTGCCTTACTTGTGGCTGTCCAGGAGGATCAGCCTAAAGGTTTGTTTGTGGGGCACGGCGACAAGGCCCACCTAAGGTCATAGGGAGCATGCAGGCTGAGTGTTTTGGGAGTGCCATGGTGGTAGGAGAACAACACTGGGGTGAACATCTAGGTAGCACTTTGCTACTAGAGGGTGACATACTGACATTGCTTTTGTATTGTGTCCGTAGTGGAGTTGGGTTCTCTGAAAACAGGCTGGTTGAGAACCAGTTTTTTATCCTAGCATTTTTTCATGATCAGCACCCCATGGTTGACTGATTTTTATGGTTGGTGTTTTTCAAGCATTAATAGAAAGTCCTTGTCTCTATGACAAAAAGAGGTGGACTTGTGCAAGTTTAGGGTTCAATATTGGATGTTTGCGTCTATATGGAATACAAGGGGTAGCCATGGTTGGATATTTGATTATAGAAGTTTAATTGAAGTTCTTTGGATGGCTCTATAGCTTTTGCAGTTTCTGATTTTATGCTGTACAATTGACAGGGAAAATTTGAAGCATTATAGTGATTTATGTGCTCTGTTTGTAGAAAATAGAGTGTTTTTGTGCTTTGTCTCCCCCATCGTATGTCTTAGTTTGTTTTATCACTGTATGTCCTGGATGCTTGTTGTCACTGTCCTGGGTGCTCGTGTTATTAGTACTAAATTTGTTAGTTTCTTGTGTTTCTTGGTGACAGGCATTTGAATCTCCAGACACTTTATCAAGTTGTGTCTCTTTCCTTAGGCAGCATGCAGTTGACACTTCCTCCATAGCAGCGTGTTTGATTGTTTCTAAGAAGAGCATTGCTTTCCCCCAGGTATCAAATTGTCAAACGTTTTTTCATGTTGAAGCATGATGCAAAAGAAAGGATTTCTACTTGTAATTCTTTCCACCATGCATTTGGTTGGTTATTTTCACTAGTGATGCTTCTCGGACCTCTCTCTTTTGAAATCGCTTGACTTTTGCCCAGAAATTTAGAAGTCTTGGATTAATTTATAACTCTCCCCTTACAATAGGTTTTAAAAGCTGAATCTCTGTTCAACTGTCTCTTGAACATATTTCTAAACAAAGGCCTATTTCTGAGAAGGTTTGTTTTACAATTCTAAAAATATTTTACAAGGCCTATTTCGGATATCATGTCATCCTTGATCATTGTCATCACATGGTTCGCTGTGAATTTGAAATGATAAACAAATGCTGAGTTTACTGCTGATGTCAAACAATCATGATCCAAGTGGCTGTCAGTGTATGGCCTTGTTTGTGGGCCTTCCAAAGGGGAATTGACAATGCAAGCTGCAATGGAATGAAACTAAAGTGCTCCTTAGTCAGTTGCACCCTTTTGTGCAGGTATGGAAGGGCCAGGGATCCAGAAAATGGAAACTTGGTCAGTCTGATGGTTTTTTTGTGCAATTGGAGCTGTCTTCTTGGAGAAGTGTATGGTTTGTTCCTTGTACATTGGAGAAGGGCCAACATATGTGTAGGTATGGAATTGATTTTCTAGATGCATGTTTCTCTGTTTTTGGAATCCAAATTCCTGTCGATGCGTGTTCCTGTGTTGCCATCTCCTTTCTGCATCAAAATAAAGTGCCAATGACTGGTTGACAATAAATATAGCGACTTGGACTTTTTCCTTATTAATTTTCTGTAGCTTCACTTTTACACAGATGGATATGAAGGGGTCTTTGTCTGTTGGTATTGATATATCTTTTTATTTCAGGAGTCCAGAGGAGCTGGAAGTTGATGCACATGCAGTTATTGCACCGCTTTTCAGGTGACCAGATGATGTAGCTTGTTTGCCCGTGCGAGTCATCATGTTTTGAACTAGGGCCTTAGAGAAAGTCTTGTCTTAAAACAATTTGTTTTATCACTTTTTGTTGCCAAATTTGTGGGAAGTTGTGTGCGGTGTGTGAGAGACAAATGAAATGAAAAGGCTATTTACATCCATGGAGACCCAACAGGATCTACAGAAAATCCAGAAAGTCCATAAACTCAGTCCTCAGTTCAGCTCTACAAACTTCCATGTATTTAACAGTGTAACATGGGTCGTAACAGACAGTTAAAACAAAAGTTGTCACACCTCTCAACCGTACATCTGTGGCATTAGAAGGCTGGGGCCAACATTTGTACCTGTTTGATAGCTCATAGATTTTCTAGGATTCACCTCATATCGTTGCCTACGTGAGTGGTAGAGTTGAATGGCACCCATGGGATCAAATTTTTTGTTGGCATTTGATGATACATTGTTGCCAAGATCAAGACCAAATGGTTCAAGAGATCATTGTGCGTCTTTGAACATGTTGGCATAGATCAAATCAACTACAAATCGTGGCATAAAAAGATCAAGAAAGTAAATACTAGATAATCACTTGCTTTCTTCCAAAGAAAGTAACATACTAAACATCCCTTGCTTTTTTCCAAAGAAAACACGTAATTACTTGTCTATGAGTGATATAGCGCTTGTTAGGCGTGATCCATTGGCTGACTGCCGTGGAAGGCAATGAGCATCAGTCTAATTGTGATTCAACATTTGTGGGGAAAAGATGCATATGGCATATCTGGTACATTTGGCATTTAAATGAATCGACCATAATATTGGCAATATTGCTTGATAGTGATATAGCTGACATGGTGTCATTGTAAGAATTTATGGCTTGTTCTATATGTTTGGGTGCCCAATCTCATATTGAATTGTCCTACATTTTGATCTCCAAATTACTTGATTGTAGATGTTCTATTATTTTTTATTTTTCTCATTTACTCAGCATTTTATCAATTCTCTATAAAATTGTAAGTCTTATGAAGGTATATATAGATGTTCTTTCATAGATTGCAGTCTTGATGGACATTTTATAGCATAACTAGCACCCGTCGAAAAGTTGCCATGCACCCGTCAAAAAGTTGCCATTTGTGAATTGATCTTGCACTCGCTTCATATAAGCTTACATGCTCATAAAAGGGTTTGCATATTTGCTCGTGATGGGCATGTGAACCTTTGCTATGGCTTTTGCATTTCTGATTGAAGTAGTATGAGCTCATCACAAATGCCATCAACATTATAGAGGGGATTGCCATAAGCAATTAGTAAAAGATTTGAGTAATTGACTTTCAAACTTGCTAGAAAGTTGTCATCATTGACTTCCAAGTCCAATCCTAAGTTGCCTAGTTTTTTTTCTTTTTTTGGCTTTTGTATTGGGATAAGCATTCTTGACTCTGATGTTTGTTTAGTTTCATTGTTTAAAGTAGCAATCTGATCATCATTAGCATTGTTGGGCATAATATTGTTTAGAAGATATAATTCTTCGAATTTGGCATATACCCCCTCTTGTGACATTGTGCAGTAGACGTCACACTTTAATAAGTTTTCTAACTAAATTGCATTCGGCTTCAATAATGTTTCTTGCATGTTGCTTAGCATTGATTGGTGCACGATTAATAAATCAGATTCAAGTGTCATTGTAGGCAGCCTTATATTTCATTTTTATGATAGCTTAAAGATGTATGTCAATGTTAAAGAGTTTTCCATTCTATCATCTATTAAAGTTGGAGGATCTTTATATGATATCATTCAGCGTTTGGGTGCTCCTTGTAGGATGCTTATCCATACTTGAGGTGCTTTCTAATGAAGAATTACCAACCTAGAATGACTCTTGATGGAGGCTTTATGATGTTCATTGCTTGAGACTTCTATTTTGTTTTTCTCCAATTGATCTATAAAGGATCTTGTCTTCTATAAAGTGGCTAAGTATTGAACTTGAGAGGCTTATTTGACAAATACAAAAATTGTTGCTAGAAAGGGTGACTCTTTTGCACCAATTATATGCAAGTACACAAGGAATTGCATTAAGAATAAGTGAATAAATGGTGTAGTGACAACCACTTAGTCGTCACCACCTTGGCCTCTTGCTAATATAAGTCAATTCTAGATGTAGACAACGACACATTTGCCATAATCTATAAACCTAATTGCCATAATCTATAAACCTATTTGATTTTTGATAAAAGATAACCCATCATAGTCCTATGATTGTTGGTTCTCATTGGCCATCATGGTTGGTGTAGAAAATAACATGAATCAAATATCATGTGTGATTGCTTAGTGTCAAGTCGATGTAGGGAACATCAATTTTACTTTCTACAAAGAGCAACGATGCTTATGAATTGGAAAAGTTGATTTTGTATTAGTTGTAGAATCACTTTTATTTTGCTTAAAAATCATCTCACCCCTTGATGTACTAGTAGGGATAGATAAACTTGCTTGCCATAGTTGCATCCTACATAGACCATTCTTATTCACTCAATACACAAAACTCCCATGCTTTGGGCACTTTTATTAGCTCTTACGCATACCATTGCTCCACAATTTCTTCTCATTTCTTTGCAACTGGGTAAGAACTATTGCAAAATTTATCAAGACAATTTCCCATCCATTTTTTTTCACACTAATAAAATTTGACATGGGTTTCTAGAATTGATACTATATCGTGAACTTGTGATATAGCCATCAAATCAATAGTGTGGGTGTAGACATGACACCAGCTAAATCAAATTGAATGATTTTAGAACCAAAATTATGAATAGTGGCCCTTGTACAACATATTAGATCTCTCAAAGTTGAGTTGATTAGCTTTTGAAAATGTATGGTTAAAGTTTAGTTGAAGATTGAGTCTAGTTTGAATAGTACTGTTAGGTTATGGTTTGTTGAAGTTTTCATGAAAAGAGGTCACTTTCAAGTGACTAGGACGACACTTACTAGTATACAAGTAGATTGACTATGATTGCTTTGACTTCCATAAAAATAGGGTAAAGTTCTAGGAAAACCTGGAAAGCAACTAATAAAAATGTGCATTGCTAAGAGAAAACTGATGTCTATAGTGGCATACAAACTTTTCTTGTAGCATATACTTGTGTGTAAGGATGATGGGAACAACTTTTGGAAATATGAATTTTTAAAGGGTATGGAAAATTTGAACTCAAAGTGGGTTCTATGGCCCACAATTTGGAATTTTGGTGTAAACTTTGTATAGTTGAAGTTTAGTCGAAGATTAGAGTCTAGTTTGGTTAACATAGTGAAGTTATTGTTATTCAAATTTGCAAGAAAAAAGGGCACTTTCAATTGATTGGGATTAGCTCAATTCGATAGTACAAATTAGCACACGAGTAGATTGACTAGGACGATTTGACTTCCATAAAAATAGGGTAACGTTCTAGGGTCTTGAAATTGATTAATAAATTTGTATTTGTAAACCAAAATCAATGTCTATAGTGGCATAATAACTTTTCTTGTAGATTGCATTTGTTGTGTGTGGAAGGACAATGAAAACAACTTTTGGAAATACTTTTGAAGATCATGGAAAGCTTTACCTACAATTTGAGATTTTGATGTAAATTGACCTTAGGTTCGACTTGGCCATGCTAGTTCAATTTGGATCTCTTATTGACTGACATGGTTGAATAAGAGTAGATTTGCAAAATCTTCAAAAAATTCTAACCATGTTTAGGTGGGAAATACTAATTATTTCTAAAAGATAGTTGATCCCAATTCAATTTAATTACCTAAGAGGTCTCTTATTATGGGTCTCTCCACCTAGTTTTTATCAAGGGCTACCAATGGTTACTTTTCAACAATTTACCACAATTTAATGTCTTGAGTCCTCATTTTTCATTCATCAAGGATATCCATGGGTTAACGTTAGTTTAAGATTCCATTAAGGGAAGCATGGTGTTGATGCCATGGCACTTCAATATTATGTAGCCTCTTGTTCATGATAAAGCATTTAGCCTCATGGATTTGGGAGCTTTTTCGCTCACATGCTTATGTAATTTCCAAAAGTACGCCCCCTTTGAAAATACTTATCAGTAGGTGCATGAGCAGCATGTACATATGTTAACGTTGAATGCACTAATGATCTATAAATCAAATGCATTGAGAAGTACAACTACAAAATCATTTTCGAGGAAGAGAATCCTAGGTCTAGAGAGACAATTACACATTGACAAAAAAATGATTGGAACTTCATGTTCACTTCTACTTGATCTTTGTTGGACATTTTGATGTGGCTGGGATAGAATCCATAGACTCTAGGGGTCATATATGCTGTGTGACTAATTATGTGTGTGGTATTTGAACTCAGAACCTACACTCCCAAGCAAAAGGGATCTACCGCTAGGCTAGGTGGTGTTCCTTGAAATTATCGCGTTTGAATTAGTATGTTGAGTGTCTAGTAGTCTTTTTGATTACCTATCTTATAAAATACTTCTAGACACTACCTTTGATTATCAAGAGGTGTAATTTTAGTCACCATGCCTTCCTATTGTGAGTCTTCGAATCTCAAAATTACGAATACGAAGACTACAAAGCTAAGTTAACAAAGTCTCATTATTACAATTACGCCAAAGTTATGAGTTTCTCTAAATTTTGAGCATGCATATGCATTTATATAATTGAGTTAAAGCTATATTTTGTCACCTTCCCACAATAATGTCTAGTCTTAGAAGTTTGAGGGAAATGCATTTCACACTTAACAAACTAAAATAAAATTTACTCCTATGAGAAAATGTTTGTGGAGTAGTGCCAAACGAAAAGGAAAAGAAGCCTTTGACTAGACAGTCCGATTGAGAACCTCTCCAATTCTTCCTAAGGCTTGGAAGATGTGTCTTTTCCATCGGATTCATCACTCAATCCTAATGTTATGGTAACAAGGGACCCTCAATCGCCAAAGGAGATTAGTTCTTACTATGTAGAAAAGTGGGTAGAAAGGGTTCGTTGTTTTCCAACTCTTGGTTGTCCTAAAGGTTGCAAATTTCCCAAAAGCACGGATGTTTTCTATTTGCCCTAAAAGTGCCGTTAAGGGAAATATGGGCTCAAAAAGGGCCTCATAAGGGGAGGATTAAGGAAAAGGATTAAGCTCTTGATTACAAACTGAAAAGATCATGGTCACCAGTGAAAGGTCGTGGTCAAGTGTATTAAATGTGACTTCTTTACTTATTGGACAGTGTAAGGGTTCTGCATATGAGAAGCAAGAGAGTGCGCCATGTGGCGGGGTTGTAGGGGCTGCCCATCTATAGTCAATGGCATCTATTAGATGTACCTTACATCTAATGGACCAAAGCAAAGAGTTGCCCAAGTGGGAGAAGTATTAAATGGCGTGAAAGTTAATATTTTTGAAATCCTAATCCAACGGTTCATGCCGCGGGCCATTTCCTAGCCGTCCGATTAGCGGACCCATCCCACGATTCACATTTGCTCCATCGTGTGCGGCTTTTTTAATCTATTAGATCTAAGGACCATCCATCGATCTTTTTAGGAGTATTTGTAGCCATTAGATCTAATGGCTAGCTGCCCTTATTTTAGAGAAAATTTCTAGCCATTTGATCTAAAGTAGATCTAATGGCCCTCCACAACTAGCCACCAAGTGACCTGCCATTGTGGGCCTTCAAATCTCCTTCAAATTGCCTTCAAATTGCCTTCAATCTTCCACCACTGGATCAAATTTGATCCAACCATCTACACAACTCCATGACATGTTCCAAGGATAGAAACACCATTTTACTTGGATAACTTGTAGTAGTTTGGATAGCTTGGAGTGAGGACCATTTTTTTCCACCAATGAGGGGAGGGAGAAAACCTCCATTCTTTAAATGCTTGAGCCTGCTCATTGGCTAAGAGCTTAATCCCAAATTTTAATCCCCTAATACAAGAGGCCCTTTTGAGTCCAAACTTTCCCTAATTTAGACAAATATAAAATCTACCCTTTTGTAGTACCTTTTTTTGTATGTACCCTTTTAGACAACTATAAAATCTACCCTTCCATACAAGTTCAGGAGGACGCACTTTTGTACTTGCTTGTTAATATTGCATTGGATTAAAAGAAAGGATGTGGATATTTGCCTATATCTTGTGTTTCCCTCTATGAGACCCATTTCCAGTGACATGAAAGCATCCAATGTTTTCTTATCCCATGCTATGAGTGATAAGTGGAACTGTATATAAGCCATGATGATTACCTGTATGATGCACATGCACACATGCAACGGCCATGTAGAGAGCTTCCAATAATATAGCTTTTCTTGGATACTTTGTATCACCTAAGAGGTTTCCCTCCTTTAGTGATATATACCAGCCAATAGAATATCCCAAGCGTCACATGATTTGTCTTGGTTCGAGGATTTGTCCTGGCCACAATAGCTCATGCTAATCTTTGGAAGTCATAGGCAAAAGCTTACACTTTTGAAAATATATATGTAGTCCAATAACCATTCCATATAATTCCAAGGCCTCCATGATGGAGAGCATGTCCGATTGAGTGTTGCGGGGAAAGAAGAAAGAGTCATCTAGAAGTTTCAACCCACACAAAGTCCTCTTAGTTGTAAGTTTGTCTATCTATAACAATAATGGATGAGTAGTAATGGCATAAAATAAAGTATTAAGAGGGAATCCTTGCCACACTAATCTGCCCAACGTCCATGAACGGGAGAGATCACCACCAATTATGCATCGAGCAACACTATTTTTATACAACCAAAATATGGCATTGCACATTTTAGAACCAAAACCCAAACTGTGCATTACTTGAGCAATGTAATCTCACTCTATAGTTCCAAAAGCTTTAGTGATATCAACCTGCATTATTAGCAAATCTTGCTTTGTATTTTTGGCATATTCGATGCCTATATAGGCATTAGCAATGTTGTCATGTATCTGTCTTATTGGCATAAAACCATACTAGGCTGGATGCAAACCTTCATGAAGAACCCCTTTTGATCAATTGACTAACATTTTTGCAATGAGCTTGTAGATAGCAAGCACTAAAGTGATGGGTCTCCAATTGGCAAGTGTTTCAGACATTTTTTTTAAAGGGACCAAACTAATACGTCCCTCTTTCCATGAGGATGGGAGGGCATGAATCTCCCAAAAATGATTAACCATCTGAAGGATCGAGCCCTTGACTTGGCTCCAGTATGCATGAAAGAATTCCACTGTAAGGCCATCCCAACCTGTGTACCCAAAGAATTTAAAGGATCATCAAGATCACTTTGGAGAAAAGGCATATCCATAGTGGAAGCATCTTGAGAAGGAAGGATAGGCATTATAATATCCAAGAAAATATTTCTAGCTGCAATCTATGATGGAGTAGGTGACAATAGTGCTACAAAGAATTGACTAAAATGGGCCAGGCATTCCATTTCAAGCTCAAAGGTCTCCATTGTCCAAGTCCCATCCAATTTTTAAACTCGAGCAGTGGATTTTTTCTGTCTGGAAGTATGTAAACTTTTAAAAAAAGATTTAGGGGAGAAACCTTTATCCTCAAAAGCTTTCTACCATGCAGAATCTATCATTTTTGAAGCTTACGTTGGTCATTTTGTCTTACGCATGTTCTTGCCGCAAGAAATTCAATCATCTCAGCATTGTGTAATGGCCTTACCTGACACAGTTCTGAGCAGTCTTGCACTTTTTGTTTTGCCATTGCGATATAGAGCCCGTGATCCCCTAAATATTGGTGTCCATACTGCTTGATGACATACTTTATCCTTGTGGTGAAAGAGTACCAAGCTAGATTGAGATCCTCATTGTCTTGCATGAGCAAAGGCCGAAGAGCATGTTGCACCATTTCTATAAACTGTCTATGTTCCAAATAACTTTTATTAACAATAAGAAATCTTTGCATGGGCAACCTCGGAGCATGAGTATGCATACCAAAATATAGATGCATACAAAGTAGTGAATGATCAGAAAGAAAAAGTAAGTGGTCCACCCACCTGTCACATGTGACATCATTATTTAAGTTAGCATGGATCTATCCAGTTTGCCCCAATATTGTGAATGTGCATTGTGATGGAATGCAAACCCTTTATCTAAGGGCTTCAATGTAATACAAATGTTAGAATCATGTAGACCTGAGAGAATAACATCCCAAGAGGTGCGTTCCAAAGTCAGCATACCAGAACGACGTGTTGTATTTTCATCAAAATTGGGAGCATTGCTAAAATCTCCACAAAGAAAAGAATTTTAACACCATGGATAAATTGAAATATCTGACCAAAGACCTGCTCTAAGAGCAAAATTTTATGGGGCCTAAATAGATGCAAATTCATATATTTCACCATGGATGAGGCATTGTATTCCTAATCATCTGCCACTTGAATGATTAAAATCTAGACATGGATTGAGATCATGTTTGCACATTAGCAATGTACCAGAATATCCATCGGAACCATAATAGAATATATTATAAACCTGTCCATTTTCTCCAATGAGCATGTGTTGATTATGCTCTTGCAAGCAAACTATGTGCGTCTTTGCTTTATCAGCATAGTGCCAAAAAAGGCTCCATTTTTTTGATCATAGAGGCCTTGTACATTATAAGAGAATTAGTTTAGAGGTATATACATGAAAGAAGGATGATTTTTATGAAAGCAAAAAAGAAAATCAACAAGCATCATGTGCCATGACATTTGTGCTATGAACCTTATGATTTCCAAGGTGTGTAGAAGCAATGCTACTATGTTTCCATTTGACAATGTCAGTCCATAGGGATCCAACCACAATAACATCATGAGAGGTAGAAGTAGAACAAGATGCAACTTGACAGTCATCCTCTAGTCATCCTATGCTTTTGATATTGGAGAACTCATAGAAGCCAATGCCAGCCTTTTAGGGTTGTGTCCTCCATTTAGCTGTACCTTTTACTTTCCCTTTGCTTGATTATTTTCTTTGACATTTTGCATGTGCGGAGGCTTGGGCCTAGCAAGAGATGCATTACCCACTTTACCTTTTCCTTTCCCATTCTGCACTACAATAGTCCCTTTATTGGGCGGGGCCAAGTCAAGCTGTAAAACTACCACTGGGGAAGGCTGATGCAATAAAAGAGGGAAGTTTGTAGAGAAATGACCAAATTTGTGCCATCTATAGCATGCACCTGCAAATACTCCCTTCAAAATATTTAGCTCCCATATTTAGCCTGACACTCATCCTATGCTTTTGATATTGGAGAACTCATAGAAGCTAATGCTGGCCTTTTAGGGTTGTGTCCTCATTTGTCTCTACCTTCTACTTTCCCTTTGCTTGATTATTTTCTTTGACATTTTGCATGTGTGGAGGCTGAGGCCTAGCGAGAGATGCATTACCCACTTTACCTTTTCCTTTCCCATTCTGCACTGTAGTAGTCCCTTTATTGAGTGGAGGGGCCAATTCAGGTTGTAAAACCACCACTGGGGGAGGTTGATGCAATAAAAGAGGGAATTTTGCGGAGACATGACCAAATTTGTGGCATCTGTAGCATGCACCTGCAAATAATACCCATTTAAGTTCAAAATATTTAGCTCCCATATTCACATTTTTAACCTCAATAGCAATAGAAGGTATATTAGGCTTATCTATGTACCCTAAAATGCAAAATCTATTCTGACTCCCTATCGGGTGAGGGGGATAAACCACTTTACCAAGGGAGTCAACGATGAAGGGGAGATCGTTCCACATGTATTTAGGTAGGTTGACCAGCTCCACCCACACTTAGAAACTATATTGGATAAGATTTTGATAATCTTTGGTAGGATACCATAGCAAAACATGTACCATCTACTTGTCAAACATCAAATGTGATACCTCGAATAATACATTTCGATGCTTGGGTGCAATGAGTAGTACATAAAATCCAGGTGCAACAAAATAAACTCCCTCCACGACATGCCCCTGCAATAGGGCATTTATACATTTTGCAACATCATCTATAGAGGGCATCTTTTTTGGGAATAATATGATAACTAGATTCTCGAAATACTTTCACACACGCACACGCACTTGCACACGCACATGCACATGCACATGCACACAAATATGATACCTAGATTCTCTAAATACTCACACACACACACACACACACACACACACACTTTTTTTTTTTGAGAGAATACACACACACACACACACACACACACTTAATGATGGAGATTATGAATTAGTAAATACATTAAATTTAGAAGTGAAAATTGAAACCGAACTCCAGGCATTTTCTGTAACACCTTTATCCACTAAATTACCATTTATTATGGGTATATACAAAGCCCATAAAAACACTTTTAAATGGATTACCAATGTTGCTGGTTGCACTTATGATGAAATTGGACTTATCAATTCATGCATATTAAAAACATGCGTTTCACAACTTAAAAGTAAATGCGCTAAAACGCAGCATCAGCTCTTTCTTAGACGTGGAGTCAATTGTTCTTGTTAGTGGGGGATTAAATCCCTCTACGACTACACTCTTAATCTTCCCAACAAATATTTAGTATTTTTTCTGTTGGCATAGCACAATGCTATGAAAGCATTCCCCTAGAAGGGGAACTTGGTCTTGTTAACATCATAAGGAAGGTAATCATTATGACATTCAATGATAGTAGCTTCAATTTTATCTCTTTTCGAAAAAATGCTCACTCTCCAATTGAAGGTATATGGACTTTAACAGGTGGACTTGAGCTAAACTATGATATGGAGGCAGTCATTAAAATTAATTCATGGCTCATTTCCAACACATGTACGTTCAACTTAACAACATGACCTGGAGGAAAAAGAAGGGAATTCCTATGGGCTTATCTTGCTCACCCATTTGGTGGAATCTTTACCTGTTTTACTTTGAGTACAAATTCTGCATCAATTTGGCCAGACAGGGCAGATGTAATATTCTGAAATGGTTTCAATATCCCTTTAGATACATCAATGACATTTGCCTGGTCAATATACCTAACCCTATGATATTTTGTTCCCTTGGAGATAATTGTATTTACCCTCTTGAGTTCGTGGAGATTATTGCTGATACCATAACTTTTTGTCGACTAGAGAATGGTTGTATAATTGGAACTAGTGCTAAGTTTCTTAGCACAGAGATCATTATCACATTAGTACATGATGAAGCCTTCGTCATCCTAAAATATGACAAAAGGGATTCCCTCCCTTTAAGGTTTCAAGATTCATCAAGTTGGATAGCAATAGACCATCAAAACTTTGCTATATGGGTATATGCTCTCAGATTATGCCTATCGTTTACATTTGTAACAATGACAAATAGGCGGCTTATTTTATCCGTAAACTTTTCAAAGACTTTTTTGAAAATGGTTGTAATAGCTTGAGGCTCAGGAGGGTTGTTTCTAACTTCCTTAACATTGATTTTCCTGGGACTTCAATCAATACTCAAGATCTAATAAAATTTATTTGATATCACTCAAAACAATGCTCATAAGCTAGTATTTTTTGTCTAAGTTCTTTCTCTTCAAAAGGTGGGCACCATGACCCCTTTCTATGAGGGGCATGGTGACCCTCATAGAGTGTGGGATTGTGATTGTGTGGGTGGATGGTTGGACACACACACACACACACACACACACACTCACTTACGCCGGTGTATACATGATTTGGGTTGGCAAACTTTTCTTTGCTAGACCACGATGTTTTCTCCGCATGATATACATATAGAATTGATTCCAGGTCTCTGTTCCTAGCTAAGCATGGGTGTACATCGCCAATAAGTTATATTGGTTAAAGCAAAATTTATGGCCCATATTGGACTTACATTTGCAACTATATAGACTAAAGACAAACCTATGATTGGACCTTGTCAAACATGGTTTTCAAACTATTGGTCACCCATAAAAACTCATGATAAAGGTCGAGCTCGTGTAGCATGAAGTGTTTATAATTAACACTGATAGCAACAGATGGAGCCTCATCATACGCTATGTCTTGAAAACATAATGGCTATGAGAATACTCATCGAGATACATTATTTTCATCTAAAAAAAATTACATGAGAGTCATAGGATGGAGCATGGGGTGTAGATGATTCTATGCTAATATACTTGCATGAATCTATATATGCAGTAGAAGATGAATCAACTGGGTAGGTTCAACCATGAAAAAAAATGCATAAAATTCATAATATATACTATAATGGACTTTGCATGGTAACGCTCACCTAGATGCGTAGTGACACAGGAAGACTAATCGACTAGGTCGGCTTGAGCACTTGAATAACTATTTAAGCCTATTCTACGCTCCTTGGCAGCTCAAATTGCAGCTTCCTCTTCCAAGGATAATGGTCGTAACCAATATTGTATCTCATCTTTTGCTCCTTCCTTGTGAAATATTGTACTATTTCTACTGCCATAGCTGCTGCCATTAGCTTTGCTTCACAAGCTAGTATTGTGCATAAGTGAGCCTAAAAAAGGCATGAAAGACTTGGAGCGGTTGTCGTTCAAATTCCAAACTACGATCACCTTGCCAACTACTACTTGCAGAGTTCGCAGACAATTGGGCTTCCGCTGGGATTGCTCGCTACAAGCGGCTCACGTGCCAGTTGGATGTTGTCTAAAGCTACGTATGAGGCAAAAGATCATATGCGGATACCTTTCTCTTGAGTCCTCAATCAACATATCGCATGTGAGATCATTTACTCACTGAGAGACTTAAGGAAAACTATGTGCAAGTATAGAGTGACTTATTTCGGAACAACTTCCATACATGATACTATATTAGCATGATGCAACGTGTTTTAGCCACCTTGGCTATGGATTGTTTGCAAGAGAAAACCTCGCATAATGTGTGTAGTTGAGAGATATAGTGAAGACATTAGGTATTTTCATATATACATTCCTTTGATCTACCCTCCTTAAGTTACCGCAAATCTCTACTTATATAGGAGGGCATGGATCCTTCTCCTTTTTTTGGGGATATAAGAGCGGGTCTTGGATCCCTCTATACTATCATGATCTTTGTATATCAAAGGGTTTAAAGTAATTCTTTCTTTTGAGCTATTATGGACTTACATTACAAAAAGATTACAACCTGAAGATTTTGTCAGATCCCTACTTGGGACATTATGTGAAATTATGTTTCAGAAAGGAGTGGTAATACTTCCACTATACACATGGAGCATTTGGAGGCATGTGATTCAAATGATGGGGTACCACACGATGTACCACCAACCAAGGTCAATAAAACTAATACTATAAATAGCATATGATGTTGTGACATCGATAACAAGTGGAGCTGTGCATTGAAGCCTGCAGTCCCACATTCGAGGGTTCTTGTTCTAACTTGTTCTTGTTGTGGATGGATGCAGGTGAGTAGAGCTCCTTCAATATCATTCGGTATTTATAATTGAGCAAAATTACATGGTTTTTTCATAAACTTTCTTTGTAGAGATTATCTTATCACAAATTGTCTTGATTGATAAGTCTAAGATGGATAATGTTTGTCTTGAAATTGCACACACACACACACACACACACACACACACTTCCTATTAATTTCCTCCTTAAAATTTACTTTACTCTTTCCCCTTCCCCCCCCTCTCTTTTCCTATTATCTCCCTATTCTCCTTCTTTTAAATTTACCCCACGTTCCTAATTTTCCTTTTTTCTCATTTCCCTAATCTCCCTAATTTCTAATTTTTTTCTAAACCTTTCTTCTTATTTTCCCATTTTTCCTATTTTTTATTTTTCCTTTTTCTCCCCCTTATATTCCCCTAATTTCCCCAAAACCCCCCTTATATTTCCTATTTTATCTACTTTCCTAAATTCCTTATTACCTAAATTATTTTTCCTATGTTCCCCTTAAAAGTCCCTAATCCCCCCCCCTGCCCCCCCCTCCCCTCCTAATTTTCCTTAATTTTTCTTCTCTTCCTTATTTTCCTATCCTTTCTCATTTTTAAATTACCCTGATTTCCTATTTTCCTATTTTTTGTGTCCCTAATTTCCTATTTTTTCTAAAACCCTCTCCCTTTTTTCCTTTTTACTAGTCTCCTTCCCCCCCTCCCCCCACCCCTAAAGCCCCCTCCCTTCTCTCTCTAAATTCCTCTCTCCCCCCTTACATTTACACTCTTTATCCTCCCTCTCTCATTTACGCTCCCCAACCCCCCTTTTTTCCTTAATTTCCCCTATTTCCTAACCCCCTATTAATTAATTTTCCCTTTTCTCCTATTTTTCCTATTTTTCTATCTTTTCTACTTCTCTAATTGCCCTATTTTCCTATTCTTCCTAATTTCTTATTTTTCGTAATTTCCTATTTCCCTAATCTCCCTAATTCCCCCCTTTTTTTTCTAAAAAACCCCCTTTTTTTTCTATTTTTATTCTCCTTACTTTTCCTACTTCCCTTTTTTTCTACTTTTTCCAATTTCTTTTTTCCCTATATTACCCTGATTCCCCCCTCCTACCTATTATTCCCTATTTTTTTACGTTCCCCTATTCCCCCTACCCCCCTACTCCTCCCTAATTATTTAAGTCTAAAAAAGCCCCCCAATCCCCTAATTCCCCTACGTTCCCCTATCCCCCCTACTCCTCCATAATAATTACTTTCTAAACCCCTCTAATCCTTGTATGAGCCGCCTTCTTTAAAACTCTATTGTTTCTCAAATTATGCGCCCACCACCTCTCCCGATTCCACTTCCTCTGGCTCTTCTTTTCTCACCTCTCCGACTCCCCATCATCACCTGTGACCTTCACCTTGTAGACCCATTTACATGGCAATGCTTTCTTTCCATGTGGCAAAGAAACCAAGTCCCAAGTCTTATTCTTCATAAGTGAACTCATCTTTGCCTGCATAGCATACTCCCACTTGCATTGATCCTCGCGCATCATAGCCTCTTTGTAGCAAGAAGGCTCCCTGCAATCAGTAAGCATCACATAGTCTACCCCTGGAACAAACCTATCAGGCGGTCTAGACACTCTAGATGATCTTCTCAAGGGCATTTCAGCTTGCTGTCCCACTTGCATATCAGCCACATTTGGCTCATCATTTCCACCAATAGATGATCCATCATCTACCCTTGATTGTATACTTGTGGGAGTACTTGGTGGTACCATTTCTTGCACATTTGGTGCATGGACAGCTTGCTGTCTATCAACATATGTAGGTGGATTCACGTCCTGGAAAGTGATTCTCCTCATTTCCACATCCCTCATGGGTGCCTTATGCATCTTCTTCTCATTGAAGACTACATCATGGCTGTGTATGATCTTCTTTGCTTCTAGATCCTAGAGACGATAGCCCATCTCTCCACTTTCACCATAACCCAGAAAGATGCATTTCCTAGACTTAGGATCTAGCTTCTTTCGAAGCTCTTTTGGCACATGTGCATATGCCTCACACCCAGATATACGCAAATGAGAGTAAGAGGGCTTCTTGCCACTCCATGCCTCTTCAAGAATACCACCATCCAAACTCTTACTAGGTGATCTGGTGCATGCACGGCAGTCTTCATTGCCTTAGCCCAAAAACCACCAAAAAGACTTGCATTGGAAAGCATGCATTGCAACCTTTCTTGAATGTTACGGTTAATCTTTTCTGCAACTGGATTTTGCTTTAGAGTACGAGGGGATGTGAGCTCCCTCTTAATCCCACGTGTATCATAGAAATGATGAAAGTCATGAGAGAGATATTCTCCACCATTGTCACAATCCATAGGCATTAGCATTCTACCTGACTGATTCTCAACCAAGGCCAGCCATTTTTGAAATACCTGGAACACATCACTCTTTCGAGCTATAGCATAAGCCCACACTTTCCTAGTTGCATCATCAATGAATGTCACATAGTATTCAGCCCCGCCTAATGATCGTGTAGGCATGGGACCACATATGTCTGAATGCACCAAATCAAGCATTTTAAACTCTTTCTTTCCCCTTCTTTTAAGGGCTGATTTACTCTGCTTCCCATAGAGGCAATGCTCACAAAATTCAAAATGAGAGAAACTGAAATGCGGTACATAACCCAAATGGTATAAGAGTTTCATTCCATTCTAGCTCATGTGCCCCAACCTACAATGCCACAAAGAAGTACTTGGCTGCTTCATTATTGCAACAACATAATCAAACACCCCTGACACATGTAAGGGATACAAAGTCCCACACTTGGCACCCATGGCCGAAAGCATAGAGCCCTTTTGAATTTTCCAACTCCAAAACCAAAGTTGGTCTGAAAACTAGCATCATCTAGCTGACTCGTTGAAATGAGACTCTTGGTCAGCTTAGGCACATGTCTCACATTTTTCAAAATAAATGTAGACCCAATTGCAAAAGAAAACTTTATGTCATTTACTCCCATTATGTCACATGCATAGTCGTTTCCAAGATGCATACAACCTGTCTTTCCACTGTCATAATTGGAGAACCATTCCCTATGGGGAGTAACATGGAATGAAGCACCAGAATCCAAAATCCAATCCTAGGAATATGCATCATTTGAAGTGGTAAGCAACTCTGCAGATAAACTGGACATGAAGAGAATGTCATTGTCACTATCATGTGTGACTGCATTGATCTCCTCGATCTTCACTTTTCCTTTGTCCTCCCTTGGACTCTCTTCCTTCTTATTTGCACCCCAATTTGCATTCTTTTTCTTATCCTTTTGCTCTCTTTTCAGCCTGTAGCAATCCTTTTTCATATGGCCCTTCTTGCCACAGTGGTAACACTCAATGTTCCGTGCCTTGGATTTGCTACGAGGCTTCCCTCTTTCTTGGGACTTCCCCCTGAAATGTGATCTACCCCTTTGCACATTTAAGGCTACATCCTGCTTGTTGCTATCCATAGACTTTCATCTAATCTCCTCGGCCAACAAGCTACCCACAACATCATCAAATTTCAGTACTCCACCAGGTGCAGAGTTACTGACAGCTGTACGGAAGGTATCCCATGAGGATGGCAATGAACATAAGAGAAATATTGCCTGGTCTCCGCATCAACAATCATCTTTTGAGCCTGAAGTGGCTAAAAATAATATTGAATTCATTCAAGTGAGATTCACACATGCTCAGCTAGATCACCCGAGCTCTGATACCAGTTGAGAGTGCTCTCAACGAAAGCGGAACGGAAGAGGGAGAGAGAGAAATAGAGAGCCACAAGTTTTTGGTGGGTGTAGAACACCCTAATATTCTTTTTCATTCATTTATATATGTGCTTGAGTATTGTACATAACCGGGGTAAAGGCACAATGACCTTTAACCCCCACACCCTTGAGTACTAGCCCTTGACTACTAGGTACTTGACTACTAGGCCGTGAGCTAGGTGCTCTAGAGGATTAGGATCCTGACCAGTCTACTCCGGAGGATTAGGATCCTCACCACTCTTTAAGCTTTTAGGCTTAGGATCTTTGCTTAGTATCCCACCTGCTCCACTTTCTTGACCTTGAGGGTTGGGATGCTAGTCTTCCCACTTTCAGTTTTAGTCTCTCTGCATAAGATCCAGTTGCTTCACTTCCCTGGCCTTCATCTAAGACTTTGGATGGCTTACGGGGTTTTAATTTCTCTACACTTTCCACTTCTATAGCCTTCCCTTTGCCTTCAGCGTAGTGAACCTTCTCTTTGTGAGCATATATATCTTCTTGATGTCATTTCCATATCTACTCTAGTAGAGATTAGGTTCACGAGCAAAGTCACTATCTTTAAACTCTTCGAAGGCTTTGAGAAAATCTCCACGCTTTTGAAATGTGACTTCCTTAAATTGAGGATCACCTTCTGGAATTCTCACAAACTTCATTGGATGGAGATTGACATCACCTCTGCAAATGGCGTTTTAGCATTTCTGGTATCTTCATACAACTTGCGTCCAAAATGCACATCAGCTTCTGTTGATTTGTGAACAAGGAAGCTCTATCACTGTGAGTGGTGTGATGATGAGAAATTGTACCAATCCCCAAATATATCCCTCGTCTTCAGGAGGATCTAAAAATTCGACACTTATAGAAAAATCAAAAAATGCATCTTCTTCCTCGGACTCTGTAGCCTCACTATCACTATCCAATTGCTTGCCTGGTGCTAAATAACCTGCACTCACTCAGTCTACCTGTGGAGCTGTAGTTCTTTTTGCTCTCTTTCTTGGAATAGCTGTGGAAGTTGATCCTAGGATGACTCACTCTCTTTCTTGTAGTTTTAGCTGGAGATGGAGTGCTAGTACTTAATGCCACGGTGGTTGTGGGCTGTACAACCTCAGAACAAGATACTACTAGTGGCACACTTATTGTAGGTACTACTACAGCCACACTTATTGCAGGTACTACTACTGGTACCCTAACTGCAGGTACTATTGCTGGCACAATCTGCAAACCATCCCAATTTATCTTGAGTAATCTCAAGGCATCAAGTAGTTCTGCAGATCCTTCCACTATTGAATCTAGTACAACCTTCAACATGTACTTCTTGTCCATCGATTGAAACTACTCCACCATTTCTTATTGCCTCATGACTGTAATTGGAGCTTGACACAGCCTCATTAGTGATCACTAAGAGACACTTTGAATTACGCTCCATGAAATACCAACCATGTGTAAGGTATTTCTCAATCATCTTGTGAGCCTTGGAAGAAACTTTGGGAGCCATAATTCTCTGCAATTAAACAAATAGAAATGTTTAATTATATTTCAACCCAAATAATTTCATTAAATATTTTAAAATTATTTAGTTTAAAATAAAATAAGTACCTTTAGCTAAAATGTAATTAAAAAATTAAATATTAAGTGTGATTGTTTTATGTGTTGTGAGAAGTGTCCAAATTGTAAGATGCCAAGAAAGGAGATGTTGGCATTTGACTTCTTACCTATCACTAAGCAGCTTGAGTTCCTAGTCAAAAGTAAAACAAATTGTCATGATTTACTCAATATGTGGTATAGAGAGGAAAGGTGGTTAGGAAAGGAGACACAAGCACAACCAGATTCTATTGGTGAATTTTGGGATGGATCAAAATGTTGGGAGGTGCAAGACTTTTGGAACCCGGATGTTGAATATGAGTTTCCTATTGTTTGTGGAAACTCTAAATGTAACAAAGTGTACACTACATATACAAAGTCATGTTTCTCAGATGTTCTAAGAAGAGGATGGAATGAACAAGCTGAAAAGTATGAATTTGTGTGTAAGCAATGCCGCTTTTCCAACAAGTGCAAGAAGAAATTACGTAAGGTATGCATATTTCCATGTGACCCTTATAATTGTCTATCTTGCTTTAGTTTATACGTGCATACATTAAAGAGTATACTAATAAACATTATTACCATAGGGTGATCCTCGAAATTTTGCATTTCTTATCCATTGGGATGGTTTTCAAGCATCTCGAACCACCCAAAAAGATTGCGATGCTGTTGAGATTATGGTAACACCTTTTTCAAAAACTTGAGGTATTTTTTATGTTTCCTTATACATTTGATACTCATACAAATTACAGGAAACTGCCATATTGTTGGAGAAAGAAGAACATGCTATGTAGGAAGATGTAAGATTGATTATTTCTTTTTACATTTGCATCGATATAAGATTGATTGTCTCTTTTTAAATTTTCAGTTCCTAGTTGGTTAAAATTTTGAAACGACCAGTTGTACTAATTTCTAAGCATTTTACTAATGAAAATAGGTAAAAGTTCAACAAATGTAGGTCTCTCCATTTAAAGAGAGTCATACTCCATGTTAATATGACTTGGTCCATAATGGTGAAATTACGATTCAAGTTTGTATCATATGATTCGTATGAATTGCAATTTATATTTATTTTCTTCTTGATTTATTTATATGAATTTATGGAAACTTTACTAGGGAGAAGAAGATAATGCTTGTTATCCAGAGATATCATTATTTGCAAAAGATGACAATGCCTATTGTCTAAAGCTACCAATAGCAGAAGATGAATCTTTTACTAAGGTATGAATAAGTAAGTTGTTATTGATAACTTTTAGTGATTTATAGAGTGATTTCTTTAAACTCATATATTGAATGGGATCAGATTTTAGGATGATCATCTTTCAACCCAAGAATCTTTTATGCAACTATTGCAAGGAAAACAACAGGTTAGAAATATCATGATGTTGGAATTTTCTTTATCATATTCATAGTTTTTAAATATGAATATCTGATTGTTTTTCTTTTAAAATAAATGACATATAGGTTGAGGATTTGGCTTAGCCTTCCCTTTATGAGACTCCAACAGATGATGTTGAGATTTCAATTGGAAGAAAGAGCAAGCGCATGCCAAAGATATGCATTAAGTATTTGAAATTTTTTGATGTTAATGCTTTTGCGTTGAATTTGTTCTTTTCTTTCTCATGAAGCTATCTCCCTATTATTTACTATTCTTCAAGTGGAATGAGAAGATGAAAATAAATATGCAAAGTAAGAAGGCTACCGGAAATGCGAAAAAGCAAAAATACTTGAAGGTATTGGTTATTGTTTCTATTTAACTTTATGTACTTGAATTATGAAAACTTACAAGTGGGTTTACTAGTTGTTCTCTATTTTAGTCTAATGTGAAAATTTACTCTTTGCTACTTGATTTTTCTTTCACATATAGGATTTGAATGCTATCAACTGAGAAGGATATTCATTACATCGATCATCATGATATGCCTACTCAAGTAAGTTCATATCATTTAAGAATGATGCATTCTTTCTTTTATAGATTAGTATAGATAGATTATTAATATAGAATTTAGATATGGGATGCATATGGATTGAATATAGGAGATGGGCTACTCAAATAGGAGGTGGGCTGCATATGGGCTATATATGGGATGCACATGGGCTGAACATAGGGACTAGGCTGAATATTACATATTGACTGAATATGGGATGCATATGGGCAGAATATAGGAGATGGGCTACATATGGGCTATGTATGGGATGCACATGGGCTGAACATAGGGAGTGGGCTACACATGTAATGCATATGGGAGGGAGAAATGTTAATTTATAGATTGCAATTTAAAAGATATCAAGTAAGTTGATATGTGTAAAGAATGATGTATTTCTCCTTTTATAGATTAGCATAGAAAGATTATTGACTCATATGCTACATGTTATACTTCAAGTTAATGCATTCTTTCTTTTATCAATTAGTATAGAGGATCATTAATTTATATACTATGGGTTGATGCTTTTCAGGTTGATGAATTTTGTGAAGAGGATCAAGAGACAATTCTCTTGAAATTTTTAGGTTTGAACACAGTATCTATATGAAATGTACATGTCACTCAAGTCTAATTATAATATTATAAAGAGAGATCCAACTTTTTTTGGAGATAGAAATGAACATAGTTTGGTTGCATTAAGGAAAGCTATTGTAGATTGGTTAGTTTTAGAGGAAAAAGTTAGGATAAATAGAGATGAAAAGAAAATGTTATGTCTTGATGATGTACATGTATCAGAATGATACATGTTATTTTGAACAATATCTAAAGACACATGGATGGACTCTTTTATTCATTTTCAATGCAATGTCTTTTCTCTCAACATTCTTTTGATTAATGTCTCTTTGAATATAAAATATTGTATTGATGGTATATCGGTAACAAGCTCTTACTTTCTTTGAAAATGAATTTGTGAATTTTGGCATGCTTTCCATAATTACGTCCTTCCTTTGAAAATGAGTTTATGTTATTTGTGACGCTTTAGGTGATTATGTCATATTAAGCTTTTTTTAAAAAGATAAGTTGATGCTATTTATATAAATTGACTATATGTTGAAGTTTAAGTTTAATTTTATTCTTTTCCATTACATAATCAAAAGAACTCTAGAAAACCTTTAGAAAGTCTATATTTATTACTTAGTAAATTAATTCTTAATTTTTCCTATACATATAAATTCTATTGCAAATTTATCTATATAGAAAAACTTAGCATTGTCTATATGGATTATAATTTACTACATAGCAAATGTTCTATAGACTTTTAATATATAGGACATTTGCTATGTAGTAAATTGTTAACTATATAGACAATTCTAAGGGTTTCTATATAGATAAATTTACTAGATCTAATCTAGTAAAATCATATTGTAGGTTTGCTATATAGTGAATTTATTTGCTATATAGTTGATTTAGGAAATGTTCAATTTTTACTAGTCCGGACTTTTACTAGGATACATTCAATTGTATCTAGTAAAGTCCCTTTTTTTTCCTATATAGACAAAGGTTTAGTGTTCCTTGTGAGAAATAGACACCAGTGGAGGCATGTATATCAATAAAAAATAGCTTTGTTGATGGAGTATTCTTTGATTCTGCTAGAGTACTTGAGGCAATCGTGAGGTTATTCTAGCATTTTCTCATAAAAACATCGATCCGAATCGTTTGAGAGAAAATTGTAGAATTGATTCTTGAGAAGCGTCCTTGTAGGAGTGATTGCCAGTGAAGGATACAACCAATTGAAACTGCCACACCAAATTTACCAAATTCTATAGGACGCTTTGACGGTATAAATATGTACAATTATAACAAACCGATCAGCAGTTTCTCCCATAACATAAGACTAACTATACCTAGAAGCGCGGGACAACCAAGTCGCACTACTGTGTGTTTATGCTCCTACAAAACCGTGTCATGAATTAGTTACAAGCTGGTTTGAGTGTATTAAATGACATATAATATATGAAAAGCTACTATTTATAACAAAGATAGCTAAAAACCGGTCCTCAAGAGCCACATATAATACACTTAGAAACATGCGCTTCATCAGCTCCCACCCAGATGATTATGCTAGACAAGAAGATGAAATGCATGGGGGAGGTAGCAAGCTAAGGGTGTCCACTTCCGGACCACTTTCGGGTGAGTGTGACACCCGCTCGAGTGAAAATACAAAGGTTTTGCTTTCGTGTGCAATACCTCGATCGAGGTATTATCTCCAATGAAACTCACACACGAGGACAATCGAGCCAAGCCAATACCTCGATCGAGGTCCTAGACTTTTTCCACCGAACCGAGCCTATACCTCGATCGAGGTCTCGTTGCATGCCACCTATACCTCGTTCGAGGTATCGTGGCAATCCAGCTATACCTCGATCGAGGTATTGTGGCAATTCCACATATCTCGATCGAGGTATCGTGGATAGATGTCTTCAATCGTGTCAAATACCTTGATCGAGGTATGTGCCATCCGACAAGGCCAATTGACATACCTCGATCGAGATAATGTGGCAAGTCCACGAACCTCGACCTGGTATGCTAGACCGATGAGTTGGTCGCATGTCCGATACCACGATCGAGCTATGTGGCATCCGGCTGGCAGCTGACATACCTCGATCGAGGTATCGTGGCAGGTCCATATCTCGATCGAGGTAGATGGACCGATGTGTATGGGGCATGTCAAATACCTCGATCGAGGTATCGAGGTATGATGGAGTGATGTATATGTGGCATGTAAAATACCTCGATCGAGGTATCGAGGCAAGTCTATACCTCAATCGAGGTATGATGGATCGATATGTATGTGGCATATGAAATACCTCGATCGAGGTAGCAAAACCCTAAATTTTTGTATATAAAGAGAGGGACCCCCTCATTCTTCATACCTCGATCGAGCTCCTCCTCATCGAAATCGACGGATTTGCGGGAGCTCGACGGAATTGCGGCAGCGACGGAGAACGACTGATGGACAACGACGGAGATGGACGGAGCGGGAGATTCCAGGTAAGGTTTTTTTTAATGTAGCTTTTTTTTTTTGCAAAAATTTATTTAAATTTTAGTTTATAGGAATAATTATAAAATATTTCTAAATTTCAAATGCATTTTAAAGTTTTTTTAAATGATTTTTTGAATAACGTAATTTTTTATTTAAAATGTGAAAATGTATATATTTTATTTTTTAAAATCATCTTTTAAAATAAAGAGATTAAAGTTATTTTTTAAATTAGTGCTATTTCTATTTAAATAAAAAAACGTTTAAATTTTATTTTAAAAAATCATCTTAAAAAAAAAAAAGAAAATAAGAGTTTAATGTAGCTTTTATGTTATTTAAGTTAGTGAAGTTTTTATTTAAATGTCAAAAAGTATATAATTTATTTTTAAAAATCATCTATTTCAAAAAAAAGAGATTAAAGTAGTTTTTATGTTATTTTTTAAATTAGTGAAGTTTTGAATTAAATATAACGTTTAAATTTTATTTTTAGAAATCATATATTAAAAAAAAGAAAATAAGAGTTTAAAGTAGCTTTTATATTATTTTAGTTTATAGGAATATGTAATTTAATTATGAAATATTTCAAAATTTCAAATGCATTTTAAAGTTTTTTAAAATATTTTTTTTAATTATGTAATTTTTTATTTAAAATGTAAAAATGTATATATTTTGTTTTTTAAAATCATCTATTTAAAAAAAGAGAGATTAAAGTAGGTTTTATGTTATTTTTCAAATTAGTGCTATTTTTATTTAAATAAAAAACGTTTAAATTTTAGTTTTAAAAATCATGTTTAAAAAAAAAAGAAAATAATAGTTTAAGGTAGCTTTTATGTTATTTAAGTTAGTGAAGTTTTTATTTAAATGTCAAAGTATATATATTTTGTTTTTAAAAATCATCTATTAAAAAAAAAAGAGATTAAAGTAGTTTGCATGTTATTTTTTAAATTAGTAAAGTTTTGAATTAAATATAACGTTTAAATTTTGTTTTTAGACATCATCTATTAAAAAAAAGAAAATAAGAGTTTAAAGTAATTTAATTATAAAATATTTCAAAATTTCAAATGCATTTTAAAGTTTTTTCAAATAATTTTTTTTAATTACGTAATTTTTTATTTAAAATGTGAAAATATATATATTTTGTTTTTTAAAATCATCTATTTAAAAAAAGAGAGAGTAAAGTAGTTTTTATGTTATTTTTCAAATTAGTGCTATTTTTATTTAAATAAAAAAACGTTTGACTTTTAGTTTTAAAAATCATCTTTAAAAAAAAAAGAAAATAAGAGTTTAAGGTAGCTTTTATGTTATTTAAGTTAGTGAAGTTTTTATTTAAATGTCAAAAAGTATATATTTTATTTTTTAAAATCATCTATTAAAAAAAAAGAGATTAAAGTAGTTTGCATGTTATTTTTTAAATTAGTGAAGTTTTGAATTAAATATAACGTTTAAATTTTATTTTTAGAAATCATCTATTAAAAAAAAGAAAATAAGAGTTTAAAGTAGCTTTTATATTATTTTAGTTTATAGGAATATCTAATTTAATTATAAAATATTTCAAAAATTCAAATGCATTTTAAAGTTTTTTTAAATTATTTTTTTAATTATGTAATTTTTTATTTAAAATGTGAAAATGTATATATTTTATTTTTTAAAATCATCTATTAAAAAAGAGAGAGATTAAAGTAGTTTTCATGTTATTTTTTAAATTAGTGCTATTTTTATTTTTAAAAAAAAACATTTAAATTTTAGCTTTAAAAATCATGTTTAAAAAAAAAAGAAAATAAGAGTCCAAGGTAGCTTTTATGTTATTTAAGTTAGTAAAGTTTTTATTTAAATGTTAAAAAGTATATATTTTGTTTTTTAAAATCATCTATTAAAAAAAAAAGAGATTAAAGTAGTTTGCATGTTATTTTTTAAATTAGTGAAGTTTTGAATTTAATATAACGTTTAAATTTTATTTTTAAAAATCATCTATTAAAAAAAAGAAATTATTGCGGTGTGCATTTATCTATCTTTATGTGAAATATTATAGATTATATAGTTGGTTAAGAGTTGTTTCATAATTTAGGTAGAGTAAGTAGGCTGAGTTAATAAGCTAGAGCAAGATGATCTAGTTAAGGCCTAGTCAAAAAGTTGTTTAGGGCTAGCTATTCCCAACTAGCTAGGAGCCAGTCATGCCAACCAATCATTCAATAGATGCTCCAAGTCAAGCAGTATAACCAGGGTTATCTCAATGACCATAACCTATCTCTATCCTATAAATATTATCATTTCCTATATATTCTATACATTTCAAGATGCTATTCTACTTTAGTTTGGCATATGTTTAGAGGTGCAATTTGACTTCCACTTGCAATTATTGAGAGGTGCATTTGTCCACCTTCATGTGGAATATTCTAATATGCAGGTCTTGCCTTGGGTTATATCTTTCAAGTTAGCATCTATTCCTTGTAGTCCATTTTAATGTATTGTACATAACATTTTCTTTCTATCACTCAGTATCTTTACATCTCTCTTCCAGAAATACACCTCTACTACATACTTTGACATGCTAGTAGAGCCCATGGTAGTCTAGAGCCTCGAAAAATGGAGGGAGCATCTAGAACAAAAGCTCTTTGCTATTAATTACAGCAAGGGTGGGTAGTATAGACAAGGAGAATGAGCTTGAAGAAACCGACTTTCTAAAGTAAACAACTTGTAAATAATTGTAAATACGAATTGAATTTGCAACATAGCACTGTTGTAGGCATAGCCACACATTTGGCCCATCTACCGGTAGGTGCATAGGATGATCCCAACGACATCCTACCTCATCAAGGAGTACGTACAAATAGTTTTCATTACGTAAATAGATTATAAGTCATATTGAATAGAATATTATTTTCATTACCCAAATAGAATATTAATTTCCTTGTGTTTTTTTTATGCATGTGCTAGCCAACGCACAGGTTCTGGCACCACTATTTGTATGCAGATAGCGATTCTGAGAGCTGAGATGAGGGCACTACAGGATGCTAGGGCACCCCCTCACTTGGTTGCGAGTCTAGATTCAGTCATTGATGCTCTGGGTCGATTGGACACAGTTGAGGATGTTGTGGATACCTTTCATGCACAGGCTGAGGCAGAGATTATTGGTCATGGTTTGGATTCAAGAGCCATTCTCGAGAGTTGTTTGAGCGTGAGTCACCTCACAGGCAGCTCTTAGAGGATATGTTTTGGGATGGTCACACTGAGGCGATGCGACCACGATCAGGGCTGCCCTTTCATATTTTACATTGTAGGCACCCCGTCATAGCACCACACATTTATCTGAGATATCTCGCTGCGAATGGTGGCCGATTGCCTCACAACCGTCAGATAGCCAGGTCATTTGCCATGCAGCTATACGCCAAGTTTGTGCTTGGTCATCGGGTAGACTACCTTAGTACCCGTCCAGGATCAGGAGCGGGACATGGTAGGATGGGGCGTCAGGAGCATCAGACTGCAGGTGGCGTCGACGCGAGGCACCAGAGTTGGACACTATCCCTGCACTGGCATTGCGAGCTGTTGGAGGACGGATTAGGGGGGATGTTCATTCAGTGGCATCATCCTTGCACAACATGGTCTCTGCCCTATCGAGATCACTTTCGATTCCACCTCCCACATCTATGGAGCCTCCCACATCTACACCACCTCCCACATCTATACCGCCTCAGCATGAGTTGGAGACTCGAGACGCACGGATTGCAGAGTTGGAGGCATTGTTGGCCGAGTCTAGGGATGAGGTTAGTTATTCTGATTATTTTAGTTTATTTTTTTGTTGCGTGTTTTGAACTGAAGTTTTTTGGTTAATTCTATAGATGTGCCGACTAGGACACCCATAGACGCACCAGTCATAGCCAGGCTTCCTACCGCCACTTGCGTCCTTTGCCACGAGGAGTTTGACACCGTAGGGTGGTTTGGACTAGGGTGCGGCCACATCACACATCTCCATTGCATGACCCGCCACATGGTGGCACGATCAGTGTGCCTTGTATGCTTTGCTGACATTGATGTGGCCACATACAGAGGACTAGGCATGGATGATCTATATCCTGGTCATCGTCAGGCCAGAGCACTACAAGGAGGAGGCACAGAGAGCTTTGCTGCAGCAGGAGGGTGCTGATACGTCAGTGGTTGCAGCGTGTGTTCTACGATGCTTCTCATATGGTGATTTCATGCCAGGTGACGAGGCACGAGCAGAGGAGGCACGTTGTATTGAGCGAGAGGCAGAGCTTGAGACATCATTGCAACAATGGGTGGAGCAGCAGCTTGGGCGGGGCCGAGACCAGCGTCTTCTACATGTAGAGATGATTACTCGCACTGGATTTGAGGCACGAGTATTCGTAGATGCACGACTTTGGGAGCTGAGACGCGCATACATAGAGGAGGCGAGGGAGGCAGAGATGGCAGCGGTGGCTCGTGCAAGATGCCCTCCTCTTCATCAGGGTGAGGCTGGCCCATCTGATCCGGCTTTTCCTGAGGGCACACAGCGGACGGTTGGGCAGTGGGTCATACAGGAGCCACATCAGAGGATGACTAGAGGATCATATGTGGAGTTATCGGATTCTCATTCAGGATGATTGTTTAGGCTTCACACATTTCTTGTTTAGGGATGCACTTCTGCACGATGATGATGATGATGTACACATTCATTTTGGTACTTTCATGATATTGTTCTTACTTTTATGATGTATGAGCATTTTCGTACTTTCATGATGTTCTTCTTACTTTGTTTATCTCAGTTTATAGTTTGTTCAAATCTAACATAAACATTTAGAATTAGGAGTATGATTTTGAATTTCAAATATCTCAATTCACACATCTAATACATAAGGTATTTTAAAAAGAATGCCATGTGAAGTAATTGTAAACATTAAGCATTGAAAAAGTGTTCAAGTATAAGCTCTCTCTCTCTCTCTCTCTCTCTCTCTCTTTCTCTCTCGTGCTATGAACTTTATCATTTTGAATATCATATTGAATTTCGTATATATCAATGCTTGCAATTATTACACTAAACCTAAGAGCCGTGCGAAGTTTCATCCCCACGTGCGTATTTAAAATTAAGAGTATGATTTTGAATTTCAGATATCTCAATTCACACATCTAATACATAAGGTATTTTAAAAATAATGCCGTGTGTCATAATTGTAAACATTAAGCATTAAAAAGGTGTTCAAGTATAAGGTCTCTCTCTCTCTCTCTCTCTCTCTCTCTCTCTCTCTCTCTCTCTCTCTCTCTCTCTCTCTCTATCTCTCTCTTTCTAGAGCTCTCTCGTGCTGTGAACTTTATCATTTTGAATATCATATTGAATTCTGTATATATCAATGCTTGCCATTTTTCATACGTAGTCACTAGTAGGGATTATACCTTCCATGTGGCACATACGAAATCAGTTGGAGACCAAATCTTGCATGGATGTATGCATTATACCTTCCACGTGGTGCATACCAAATCACTTGGAGACCAAATCTTGCATGGATGTACATCTAGGGTAGCCTAAGAGCTGTGCAAAGTTTAATCCCCAATAGATAAGTCCACATGCGTATTTGGTTAGTACGTGCGCCATTTTTCATACGCAATCACTAGTAGGGAGTGCTTGCAAAAATGTACGCATTATACCTTCCATGTGGCATATATCAAATCAGTTGGAGACCAAATCTTGCGTGGATGTACGTCTAGGGTAGCCTAAGAGCTGTGCAAAGTTTCATCCCCAACAGGGTTTAGGGTTTTTTAGGGTTTAGGGTTTAGGGTTTAGTCGTGCTAGTAGGGATTGTAAAAATGTACGCATTATACCTTCCACGTGGTGCATATACCAAATCAGTTGGAGACCAAATCTTGCATGGATGTACGTCTAGGGTAGCTTAAGAATCGTATGAAGTTTATCCCCAACTTTATCCCCAACAGGGTTTAGGGTTTTTTAGGGTTTAGGGTTTATGGTTTAGGGTTTAGTCGTGCTAGTAGGGATTTGTAAAAATCTACGCATTATACCTTCCACGTGGCGCATACCAAATCAGTTGGAGACCAAATCTTGCGTGGATGTACGTCTAGGGTAGCCTAAGAGCTGTGCAAAGTTTAATTTCCAATAGATAAGTCCACACACATATTTCGTTAGTACGTGCGCCATTTTTCATACGTAGTCGTGCTAGTAGGGATTGTAAAAATGTACGCATTATGCCTTCCACGTGGCGCATACCAAATCGGTTGGAGACCAAATCTTGCATGGATGTACGTCTAGGGTAGCCTAAGAGCCGTGCAAAGTTTAATCCCCAACAGATAAGTCCACATGCATATTTCGTTAGTACGTGCACCATTTCATACGTAGTCGTGCTAGTAGGGATTGTAAAAATGTACGCATTATACCTTCCACGTGGCGCATACCAAATCAGTTGGAGACCAAATCTTGCGATGATGTACATCTAGGGTAGCCTAAGAGCCGTGCAAAGTTGAATCCCCAACAGATAAGTCCACATGCATATTTCATTAGTACGTGCGCCATTTTTCATACGTAGTCATGCTAGTAGGGATTGAAGGGAGAAAGCACCCGTCGTGCCCATGGATCGGCCCATGGTATCATGGAGCACCCTCCCCAATCATCATCAATGCATGTAGAGAAAAAACATGCAAACCGTCGAGAAAAGATCGCGGGGTGAGACTCACCTATGCTCCTGATGGAATGGAAATCAAGAGTGCCAGACACTGAACGACAATCAAAAGGCCTAGACCGATCAAGACTCCCAATGTCCACGCACCAAAAATACCGACTCACCACCCTATCGTCACACGACTGAAATGAGGAGATAGCACTAGTGGGCTGCACCACCACACCACATCATGTTCATCCTTGAAGCGATCAGCACTATGACGCAACTGGTATCGACGCAAAGCACGCTTCATGCAAGCACCTGCACCATCGTGCTCTCCCTTACCGTGCTTTGTCTCGAAGTAGCTCCATGTGATTGGAATGCCTGTCTCACGATGCCATCTGCAGAACCAATAAAACTGTCTAGCAGATTTGAACTGACCACCACAACCGTCTGACCAGACCGTCTGACCAGACCCAGCGCCGCTGCCATGTGACACCATGATGCTATCAATGCCATCCACATGAGCCTGTGCATGACGATAGCTAATGTGCACAAATATAGCAACCTGCAATATGGCATTGAAAAAAAATATGACTCTTGAAATAATTCAATATAATGAGGCCATAAAAAAACCAATAACTCAATCACACGTCACCTGTTCGGAGAAATAATACTCCAATTGGATCTCATGCTGTGGTGCAAAGGTATAATTCTCCGCAAAGTCCACCACTGAGACAACCACCCCTATAGGAAATTTCCTCAAACATGCACGGAACTGACGATCCTCCCATTTCGCAGTGTGCGAGTGGCGTATGTAGCAGTACAGCTTCCCTCGAAAACTGTCAATGAATACAACACGTGGTGTCTCATTCCCCATAAGCTGCAACCTCCTCGACTGTGCACCACCATCTAATGTCAAGGTACTGTACTCATACTGCTGCCAACGCGAACCATCTGCACATCACAAGTATCTAGTGCAACTCATGGCACTCTAGCAAAGTCACCACACAAAGTACACCTGCCTTCCACATAATCAAGGGAGTGGAATAAAGCATCACCATCTCGTGTACACAATATGGAATGAATGAAGTCACGAGGGGTAGTAGGAACCACTCCCCTATGACCATCAAGGGAACGGAATACATCATACATCAATCCAAAATCCACATGGTAGCGACAAGAGCATGTGTCACGCTCTTGAGAGCATCGCACAAACCATGGCCTGCATCACTCAAATGACCTCTGCGCAATCTTGAACCCCAGGTGGGCCTCTAAGAACTGAGTGTACAACTCAGTTTGGGTACACTCCAAAAAACATGCACCATGCTCAATGTACACACCGCGTGACACCCTCTTCCGCAATGCCTTCTTGAACACCGGGGATGCTCTGTAATGCTCCTCCCAAAACTGTTGTATGAAGGACCTAGTGGAATCATCCAACAATTGATCGCTGCGAGGTGCACGACCACTCGAAGCCCAAAGAGCATCAATCTCACTGTCCTCTAGACTCTACCTCCTAATCATGCCTACTCGCAATGTGCGCCGGTGCAATCTGAAGAAGACGTGAAGCGGTACACATATGGCCTATCATATGACGTCTACTACTGGCAGCCACAATAGCACGACATGCTTCCAAGGCATCACTGGAGTTCCTATGCTTAATAGAAGCATAGGAACGTCGAACACTGCTAAGGACCTCGCTACATACAACCCTATCTCTACGTGCACCAAGACCAGCAAGCCTCCTACACTCTACCAAGTCAGGGTGATCAATCAGGGACGTGAGAAGAGCAGATTGTGAAGCTGACGTGAGGCCACTAAAAAAAGACTGCACAATCTTGCTAGTACGATGACGGATAGTGGACTTTGACAAGTCACATCATGAAGCAACACTGCTGCTGCAAGGTGGGGCAAGGGGATCAATGGGAGATGGTAGGGTGGAGGGGGGAAGGGAGACACCAAGGGGAACGGGGGGAGGGGGAGGGGGAGGGGGAGGGGGGAGGGTGGAGGGGGAAGAGGTAGAGGTGGAGGCCAAAATGTAGGTGGCTAGGGGAAGGGCGAAGGCTGGAGGTACGGGAGCAGATGAGGATGGGGGGACAATGGAGGTGGGGGTGGGGGTGGAGGTGGAGGTGGAGGTGGATCGGTGGTGGCAACGCGAGCTCTAGCTCTAGAGGCTCTCTTGCGCTCATGAGCCTTCTGCTTGCGCTCCTCGTCAATGAGATTTGGGGGGGGGTTCCTACATCTTTCACGTCTACTAGCTCTACGGCTTTGAGAACCCATTCTCAATGAAAGTAGGATGGAAGGTGTGACAAAGTGATGAGGAGGAAAGAATGGCTAAGAATGGGTGAAATGAACCAAAACGTGGTGTCTTATAGAGAGCCTCAACTCATCCACTAGATTGCTCTTAGATTGCTCTTGATTATTATTGGTGGAGAAGGTGCTAAGATTGAAACTAATTGGCTGGAATCCAACGTTAATTTTGAATATTTGCATCGTTTGATTTTATTCCAGCTTTGTACCTCCAAATACCTCGATCGTGGTCATAAACCTCGATCGAGGTATGCTATGCCTAGGTCATATACCTCGATTGAGGCATTCAATGCCTTACGCAGGTCATAAACCTTGATCGAGGTACTCTATGCCCCACGGTCATATACCTCGATCGAGGTATTCTATGCCTCACGCAGGTCATAAACCTCGATCGAGGTATTCTATGCCTTGCACAGCGCGGTCATAAACCTTGATCGAGGTATTCTATGCCTTGCGCACATTGTGATGTGTATACATGTGGCTGATGTGGCACCATGCATGGTCATGATGTGGCAATATGGTGTGGAATATATGAGTCTCTTCCATGACGTGGAAATGTGATGTGGCATGATGAGTTGGCATTCATGAGGTGGTAGATTGACATGGCAAATTGAGGTGGAGGGATTGGTGACATGGCAAGGTTGACGAGGTATGCCAAGGTGGCAAGGTGTGATGACATGGCTCCAAGAGTTTCTATGATGTGGAATGATGAGGTGGCACATGTGGCTGATGTGGCAGCACGTGTGGCAATGTAAGGTGACATGGCAAGGAGTGATGTCACATCTCCTTGATGACATGGCACCACGCGGTCTAACAACGTGGCATGGTTGCAAGGCAAAAATAGATGACTCAGCCTTCCGCATGGGCAGCATGCACACTCCAAAGGCTTGCCATTAGGGTCGGTGATGCTCCTAGCCTACCTCACCAAGCCTAATACCAAGCCTACCTTGTCTTGGTATTAGGCTTGGGTGGCCCTTTTTCCCCCACAAAATGGAGATTTCACTCTTGGAGGCCATATCGTACGTTTTCCTTACTCAAATTTAACCAAAATTTTTTCCTCTTATTCATCATGTGGAGGACTAAAAATATTCACATTTTTGAAATGTTTGGTCATGTTTGAGAATTACTAGATTTATTTTTAATATTCTTTGTTGATCCTCTGAGTAAAAGTAAAAATTAAACTTCAATCTTCCTAAATCTAGCCGTTGGATTTGGGATTTGATGATTCAACCACACACCCTTATGTGCCTACTAACCTTCCACTGAATTGGATTTGCTTAATTATTCAAAATACTAAAAAAATGTGGTGTGCTACTAAAATGCATGTATTTTATGATTTTATTTATTATAAATAATTATTTATAATTAGATAAATCATTCAAAAAACTACCAATAAATCAAGTTAAGCTCTACATAATGTAAAGAGACCACCTACAAAGTTTCAATAACATTTAATCTAAAATGAGTGAGAAATTTAGAATTTAATATGACACTCTCTATTCGTGACAAAGGTGTGACCACCCTGGAACCATGCCGTGTGACACAAAGAAATTTTTTGTGTGTGCATCGAATTTTTGATCGGGCTATACGATTGTGTGCACAATAGCATGTGTGATGTTATGTCTGAAGACTTCAAAGACTAGATCCATAGGGAAGTAGGTGAGATTTGCATTTTTGTGTGCTAAAAAGCTTGTTTTTCCACCTCCTAAGGACTAGGGAGTGAACAAAAAGTGGACACCCTTGAGGAAATGCATGTGGAAATGGCCTACTTGGCTTGGTGGAGCTGGATCTCCTCTATGGTGGTGCTAGTCTATAGCTAGACTACACATTGAAGTGTCAAATGTAGTAAAATAATTTTATCTTAATTCATTTTATGAGCATGATCTCGTGATCATTTTTGCTTTTTGGATCACCGCGAAATTCCACCTAGATCAAAAGTTATGACTCTGAGAAGGATGGCCAAACTTTGATCCCAAGAGTGTGATACAAAATGATGAGGTGTCCTATGGTGAGATGGTAGGCTGAGGTCATATGCAGAAATGCATTGTGCCTGTGAAGAAGCAACTATTCCTGGCTAGCACTCTGCTATGTGGTGGTAGTGCTGACTAGACAGCTAATGAATGTACAACATGACGTGGTAGCTAGGGTTGAGTTGGCAGCCTGATGATGTGGTAGTGGGCCAAGTATGCTGGCTCAGTGATAATGTCATCAATGAGTGGCACCTGTGTGTGGCAGTGATGACATGATTCTTTGTAGAGGACTTAAACTAAGTGATTTTAAGGCCCGTGCAAAGTATCATGCCCATCCGATACAATTTTCTTGGTGAAGAAAGAATATTTCCTTGTTTTTCACCATGCATAACACATTAGCATAGGAAAACATACCTTGGTGGTCTTCTAGCCATGCAAAGGGTATCCAATGGCTAGATACTTTGCACATGACTTAAAATCACTTAGTTTAAAGCGTGCACAAAATGTCATGCTAGTTGGGTACCACTTGCATGGTGAAGAAACCATATTTCATTGCTTTTCACCATGCTTCACAGATGAGCGTAAGGAAACATATCTCAATGGTATTCTATCTACGCAAATGGCATATGATGTCCATCTAGTTTGCATGGGACTTTAAAAAGGTGATTTTAATGCCCATGAAAAGTATCATGCCCTTTGGGTACCATTTGCATGGTAAAGAAATAATATTTCCTTGTTTTTCACCATGCATCACGCATGGGAGTATGAAAACCTGCCCTTGTAGTTTTCTAGCCATGCAAATGGCATTTGATGAGTATGAGACTTTTTAGGGACCTTAATCAAGGTGATTTTAAGGCTAATGCAAAGTTTCATTTCCATAAAACCATATTTCCTTGTTTTTCACCCTACGCCATGCATGCACATAGGAAAACAAGCCTCGATGGTATTCTAGCCATGTGAATGATATCTGATGGCCATGATACTTTCCATGGACCTTAAAATCACTTAGTTTAAGACCCATGCAAAGTATCATGGCCATCAGGTAGCATTTACATGGTGAAAACCCCATATCTTCTTATTTTCACCATGCCTCATGCATGAGCATAGGGAAGATGCCTTATTGGTCTTCTAGCCAAGCAAATGGTATGAGTACATGTTATTTTTCCCCATCATTTCATGAGGTAGCTTAACACTTTTTGGAACATCAAAGTAATAGTACAAATTCCAATCCACAAAATGAATTTTTGATGCTTTTATTGATGCTAATATTGATGCTTTTATTGACTTTGGTAAGTTGCTAGAGAAGTTATCGACAAAAATATGGATGGTACAGAGCAATGGAGAAACATTTAATGGATAGGATCCATCTTGTGAATTTTTATCAACGTGGATGGATTATGCAATAACATAGTGATGTAATGGGAAGTGTCTCCTTTCTAGATGTCTTCAAGTACACTAGAATCCTAAGAAGAGACTAGTATAGAAAATATTTATCAATGATTCTTGTGTGATTGTGGTCAATCAAAAGGGCTGTCATCATGTCTATAGTTCAATACTCCCTTTGTACACTCCTTGTAGTCAACCAATCAACCAAAATTCAAATTGTATACTAGAGTCTAATGCAAGCATGGTGCTGCATTTTACTTTAATAGATTATGACACCCTTGTAGAATCCCTTGCACTCAGGCATCTAACTCCCTAGCACACTCACTTGTAATTATACTCCCTTGCACTCAGCCATCTTGCAACTTCCATCCGCTCCTGCAACTTATATTCCCTCTCATAATGGAACCCTCTGGGCACAACGAGTTCCAAAACTCATCATCCAATCAATTCTTCCCAATGGATCCCTCTAGCTCATGATCTAGGCCCTCCCATCTTGAAATCATGTCCCATCCAACTTTCTTGCACTATTGAAATGATGAGTAGGGTTTTAAAAAGTGTGTTTAATATAATACATACTTTTTTATTTAAAAATGTGTCTTCCCATTCTACATGCAAAAAATAGATTTTTTTCAACGAGTCAAAGGTGACCTATTGACCAATTGAAGACCGCACAATATAAACAAATACCATTAGGGATTGAAAAAGTATGCTTTCTTTTAATATAATAGGTACTTTTTGATTTAAAAACGTGTCTTCACATTCTATACACAAAAAACATATTTTTTTCAACCGGTCAAAGGTGACCTATTGACCAACAGAAGACCGCGTGGTATACACAAATACCGTGTGGTGTCTTGCCAACTTATCATGCCATAAACACAAATGCCGCACGGTATTTTTCTTAACTTACCATGTGGTATATCCTTAGAGGCACGGTACTATGCGATATATTGTAGAGCACAACATGTTGTAACTAGGGCTGTTGAGACTTTAGGACAACAAATTAGGGCCATCTAGATACCGCATGGTAGCTTGAGGTACTGCGTGGTATTTTTGCGATAGTTTTTAAAAATGGCTGCTCACGAGTGTGGCCCTACAATGTCTCTGCTCATAGCTTTGCACCTAACAAGGGCTACAATAGTGCCTCTGCCTGAGACTCTCTCGTAAAGTGCAATGATAGCTTAAATGATCTCCTGGCCATAACCCAAATCCTGTAGGCACTGGAGGAGGCGGGCTCTGGGAACTGTATCAAATGCTTTGCAAAAATCCACAAAGCAACAGTAAACCCTCTGCTTTCGTGCCCTTGCCTCCTCAATGATACACCTGAGTGTGAGAATGTGATCTATGGTTCCATGATCATGTCGGAATCCAGCCTTTCCTGCTGCTCTAAGTCCTCGACACTCTGCAAATTGGCTGATCTAAGAATCAAGCACAGTGATGCATAAATCTTGGACATGACATCTCCAATCATAATGGTCCTATAATTCTCTGAGATCATGGGATCCCCTGCCTTGTGGATGGGTGAAATAGTGTTAATGGTCCAAGTGCATGGAAACCCCAAACAAATAGCTTCATGCTAATGCTAAGATCGGGGCTAGGAGGTTCAAACCACATGCAATGAACTCAGTGCATAGCCCCTCATGATCCTTTTCTTGGCCATTATGAAGTTTCATTACGACATCCTTTACTACCCCCTTAGTGAAGAGGGTGTAGGATGTGGGGCGTGGCATATGTGAGCTCTATGTGAGAGGTCAGGAACTGGATGATTTGGGATGTCATATAGCATGCATCCATAGTTATACTAGACCTGAGTGTTAGTGATTGGCGAGCGGGACCGTCCCTCAAGAAATGCAACTCCTTTCTTGAAGGGGGCTGGTTTCTCCCTTCAAGCTCCTTTTCCTCACAGCAGTCAAGCTTGGGCTTGGCCTTCTTCAATTCAAGCTCCTTGTCTTTTGCATTTTTTGCCCAAATGGCAAATTGAGTTATAGCATCTACTTTCTCATCATAGATAGCTGTAGAGTAGGTAGGCACATTTGATCTATCCATGACCTGGGCAATGGCAAATGACATTCTCTAATAGCGATCTTGCATTCACAAATAGCCCAAAGCAAAAAACATGCACATGATGGTAGCACGAAGGCAATCGGATCATGCATTCATCTATGATGGGGGTATGGTAGACCATGCATTTTGGGAGCATTTTGGAATTTACTGCATAACAGGATAGGCATCTGATTTAACTATTGCAGCCATCAATACAATAGTCTTGCTCTGTACATGATGAAGTTGCTTCTTTATTGCTTGCTCCCTCATCCTAAGGCTGCAGATGTTCTCCTTGATCTCTGCCACTCTTTGCTCACTACGTGCATTAGCTTCATCTAATTCCCTCAGCATCTCTTAAAGCTACTTAAGTTGCTCAAAAACATTAACATGGGCCATTTCTAAGACTTCCACTCTAGTTTGGAAATCTCTCATGAGGATGGAATGCTTTTCAAAACTTTCGAAAGCCACTTCAAGCTCGTGCACAACCCTATCGTAATCTTGTTGCAGGATCTTCTAGCTTACTCTTTGAACTTCCACCAATGTTTCTAGATAACAACCCCCACTATGGCTTCTATAACTTGCTCCACTGTGGCTGCTCTCTACATCCTTCTTGGCCTGGAGAGCTACCTCAATGTCTTCTCTACCCTAGCTACTCTTTACCCCATCCTTCTTGGCCTTGAAGCTCTCTCGTAGCTCCTGCATCACTACTTTGGTTTCTTCATTCTCCCTTTTCATTTCCTCCATCATTTAGTATTTTTCAATGTTCAATGCATTCTGCATGTTGTAGAGCCATTTGTAAAGAGCCTCCTTTTTGGCTCTCTAATTTTCAAGCTCCTTTCACATCGTTGCTAGCTCCTTGTCCGCGATGTCCCCATCAGTTCTAACTTCTTCAAGCCTATCTCAGAGCTCCTTGATACGTTTCTCTACTTCTTCTCTTCTATGCCTTTCCATGTCAACTATTTTTGCAACAGCCTCAGCTTGATTTTGTGCCTGCAAGACCCTCGCTTCTACCTCCTCTACCTTGGCTTCTGCACCATCCCTGATAATTTTCTCAAGTTGCATTGCCTTGATGCATCAATGGCTTTCTCTTGTAGAAAAGTCACCTTTTAGGACATCTTCTTATCTTATTGCTCAAAAATTCATTTGAGGGTAGATGTCATCAGGTGTATTGCAACTCTAGTGGACTGAGATGAAAATTTGGATTTTCCATCCACACAATTCTTTAGATTGGTTATCATGCTCTTGGAGATTGCCCTTGAGAAAGAGACATCACATCCTTTCAATTGCTCTACTGCTCCTTGAACTTGCCAAAACTCCACGGTTCCTCCCGTATTAGGAAAGAAGTGCATTGTCTTCTTCAATACATCTTGGAGGTCTGTTGGCAAGCTAGAAAGCTTGACTCCACCATCTTTACTAATATGAGTGTTAGGATATACATCTAGAATATCTTATCTCTTCCACAGCTTCTCAAAGAAGTGTGCTTGGAAATTGCCTCTAGGAATGCCTAGCACATTTTCAATCATGCTTTCAGTGATGGTAATCTTCTAACCTTGATAGACTATTTATCCCTCCACGTTCACCTCCTGTACCAACCTAGTGAAGTTGCTAAGAGCATCCAAATTGGGCTTTTGAAGAGCGAGTGAGGAGCTCCAAGATGTCACGATTTCAAGATTAGGGGAGGAAAGACTCTTGCACTATGCTGTAGAGGGGGAGAAAAGATTGTGTGAGGAGCTCTCGGACTGTGTAGAGGGGGAGGAAAGATTAGGGAGAAATAAATAGTCGAGAGGGATAGAAGACAAAACAGTGAAGGAAATGGAATAGTGCAGGCTTAAGTTTGCGGTCTGTGTAAGGGAGAAAGAAATGGTCGAGAGGGACAGAAGACAAAACAATGAAGGAAATGGAATAGCGGAGGCTTAAGTTTGTAGCCCGACTACAAGGAACTATCAAGGTGAGAGCCACCGTTGTGGTTGGCCTGAATTTTGACCTGAATTTTAATTAATTCAAGGCAGTAGTACTACCTTGCATGGTAATGAGTGATTAGAGGTGATTAGGCTTCATGATTTATGTTTGTGGTAATTACTGCGATCTTCTATCGGTGGCCACTAGTGGTGGCGTCTAAGATTACCAGCCACGTCTGTGGTGGCGGTTAAGATTCCAATGGGCTGGCAGTTAATTACCAACCATCACAATGGCCCGCAATTAGTCACCTACCTATTACCACCACCGGTCTTGCATGCATGATTACTATGAGTGCAGTAAATTACCAGTCATTGGGCTTGCATGTTCAGTAGAGTACTAGAGTGCATGGTAATAAGTGATTAGAGGTGATTAGGCTTCATAATTTACTTTTGTGGTAATTATTGCTCGATGATGGTGGCTCTCATCAGCCACATCTGTGGTGGCTAAGATTCCGCCGGGTTGGTAGCTAATTACTAGCGATCAAAATGGCCCACAATTACTCACCTGATAGTTACCACCAACGAGCTTGCATGCATGATTACTATGAGTACAGTAAATTACCAGCCCACCAAGCTTGCATGCTCAATAGAGTACTACAGTGCATGGTAATGAGTGATTACAGGTGATTAGGCTTCATGATTTACTTTTGTGGTAATTACTGCCCGATGGTAGTGACTCTCATCAGCCACGTCTATTGTGGCTAAGATTCCACTAGGTTGGTAGTTAATTACCAACCACTGCAATGGCCTGCAATCACTCACCTACCAGTTATCACCATTGGGCACTACTTCATGATTACCAGCCATGTTGTAATTAATTGCCATTGCCTGCCATCTGGGGTGGCACCTAAGATTCCACCCCGGTGGCCTGCAATTAATATGAATGGAACACCAGGCCTCCGGGACTCTAGTCACCACAGTGGCTTGAACTTTATAATATGTAAGATCTATGGCATTTGGCATTTTACTACGTTGCTCTCATCCACCGCTGCTCTGCTACTTTGCTCCACATACCCTCCTCTAGCTCACTTTCGCCCCTACTCTACTTTGCTCCACACTCCCTCCTCCAACTCTCATCCTCTCTCATCACTCATCTGCTCCCCTGCTCATCGTCTCCACTACTCACCCACTCATCTTCACCTTACCTATTACTGTAACTACTACCACCCCTCGATGCAACATGATCCCATGTTTAGCTTCCTCTTGTAAAACAACCCATTGCACATGTCTTGAGACTCTGTTAATGGAGATTAGGAGTGAATTTGAAGTGGAAAAGAGTGGTTTTAGAGTAGAAAAGCTTACTTTTCAACTTTATGTCACATAAATCCATTTTCATGCACAGTGAGCTTGTTTTGATTGTTTTTTTATGTTTGTTTATACAAGAAGGTAGCTAGAATGATTTCTAAGCTGGTTGTAGTGTCAAATCTAACTAAAAACACTTGAAAATGAAGATTGGAGTGGAATTTTGAAGTGGTTTTGGGTGCTTGACGGTTCAACTTGTAGAAACCACTCATTTGTGTGCCAAAAGTTATTATTTTGTGATGTTTTTTGTTTGTGGTAGGTAGTTTAGGTCCTTCAAAACCCCCCTATGCACACAAACCTAGAACAGAACTTGAAGAACCACTAGGAATCATCAGAAGAGAGTCAGCAACAGTGCGTGTTCCCAGACAATTCCTATCCCGACAACCCGTCACCTTAGCTTACTATCTCACTGACCCATCGCATTAGTCCCTATCCTACTGACCTGACACATGTCACTCACCTATCCTGCCATCTTAATTATGATGTGTTAGGGTTTGCTATCTTACCGGCCTGATAGGCATTGACCCAGTGCCTTAACCATGATCCCTCTGACAAGTGCCATTTTGGTATCCCTCCGAAGCAAGCTACCCCGCCGGTGGTTAACCCTACAACCATTGCCATATTTCCATCCCGCTGACTTGATTTATCCTATCGCCCATTGCTTTAACCTTAACCCGCTGACGCGGTGGCATACCAACCCGTTGACACGAGTCAACCCAACCCGTCGACACGAGTTAACCTTAACCCCAACCCAACCCACCGACACGAGTCATCTACTATCCCGTCGACCGTCGCCTTAAGGCTAACCCTCTGACCGAGCAGCGTACAGCTAACCATTTCACCGGAGGGATAGCTTTGGGAACAAACTCTCTAACAGAAAATATAAAATTGAATTTGAATTAGGGTGTGCCTTTGTAGGGATCTCATACATGCACTTGACGTCGGGAGGGTTTTATTCAAGAAGCTTGAGCCCGAGGATAGCATTTCAAACTACACGCAACCCACCTCTCACCCTAGTTTTGGTTCAGTTCCAATAGAGAGTTTAACTCCTGGCTCTCACTCAGTGTTAGGGCCCCGATGTATTGACCCCTCTAGTTCAAACAAGACCGAGAGCTTGAACAAGGAAATGCAAGAGCCAACTAGCCCGAGGGCCTCCGACACCCCCTACACTAGCATAGCTCCACCCCATTCTCTTGCTCCTTCCGTAGCCTCTAGATTAAGGGGAACTATATCCAACATGTTTGGACAGTTAGGCCAAACGGATTTAGCAGAAATGGAGAACCCTTTTGATAGTATGCCCACAGAAAGGGGGGGGCAACGATAGCCAGTCCCTAAGCCACAGGCAGGGATTAAGGCCGTTTCTGTGGACTCGGGACCCACAATATTCTTTGGGCACTTGGACTTAAAGCACATGAGGTGATTGCATTGCACTGACCTGGACTAGAAAAGGATATAGATGCTAAAATAAGGCATCATGCTACACCAAATGCAATATTACCTACCAATATCATCATGAATTAGAGGACTGCCAATTTTGGTCATGTTTAGCTCATGGATGCCCAACATACCCATGGAGAACTGACACCATGGACCCACAATGTCCCATTGCACACCACATAGGGTTTTTCTCAAAAAAAGTGGACATGTAGTACTATTTTGTAGACAATATTTTTTACAAAGCTAGGTCCCTCAGTGATCTAGAGATGTACTAACTATTGTATTACTACATGTCCTGGAGCCATGGATTTAGCCTTACTCTATCTGAAATTCCATGATGCAAGGTGTGATAAAAAGAGGGATACGAACCCTAAAACAAGGAATCATGCTACTTTAAATGCAATAACACCTAGTAGGAACCTTGTACCATCCTCATATTAGAGGCCTGCGAATTTTGGTCCCGTTTCACCCATGGAAAATCGATGTCATGGACCCATAGTATCCCACTACATGCCACATAGGTTTGTTCTAAAAAAAATAGACTTGTAGAACTATTTTGTGAACAAGATTTGGTACAAATATGTGTCCCTAATTGACCAAGAGACATACCAAGTCTTGTCCTATTATGGCTCACAGAGCCATGGATTTAGCCTTACCCTATCAAAAATTCAGCCAAATTGGGTGCGATAAAAAAGGGATATGGACCCTAAAACAAGGCTCCTACTTTTCAAAATTTCACAATCCACTACATCATTCTCATCTTCTAAACTCTATCAAGACTTGAATAGAGAGAAGCATTAAAATTTTGAGCTCAATTAAAAATTTGAGAAAATGAATGCACCACTGATTTTCAATGTTTTTTTGGACAAACATAGGAACGCTAATATCAATGTTGTGGGGGCTACTATCAAACCCCAAATTGTGTCTCTTTCATTCATCTCTCTCAACCTTCCAGTAAACTTTGAGACCTTGTAACCGCCTCTCCCTCTCTTCTTGGGCCAGAGAGACATTCATGATTCGAGTGAGGAGACACACATACTCGGCTCCAAACAATGAATTTTCTTTTGAGGTATGTTGATTTTGGTTTCTCTTCTCAAGTTTTTCTTTCAACTTCCCCTTTTCTTTTAATTTTGCATATCCCTTCCCCTTTTCCATTTTCTTTCTCTTCCCTTTTTCCTTCCCTTTCCCTTCCGCCTTTTCACTCGTCTCTTCCCTTTCCCTTTGCGGCACTTCTCCCTTCTCTCTTCTCTTTTTCCTTCTCCCTTTTCCTTCTCCCTTTCCCTTTTCCTTTTTCCTTCTCCCTTTCGTTTCCCCTTCCCCTTCCCCTTCCCCTTCCCTTTTGCCTTGAAGTTCTCCCTTCCCCTTACACTCCCCCTTCCCCTTCTCCCTTTCCCTTCCCCTTCCCCTTCCCCTTTTCTCCCTTCCCCTTCCATTTTCCCTTCCTCTTCCCTTTTTAAAGATATCATGCATGTTTAACTAGAATGCACATTTCCTTTTCCCTTCCTCTTCCATTCCCCCTTTCCCTTCCCCTTTCATTTTCCCTTTCCCTTGTGTAAATTACATGCATATTTAAATAGAATGCATATTTCCTTTTCCCTTCCCCTTGTTTAAAATAGAATGCGTGTCTCCTTTAACCTTCCCCTTCCCCTTCCCATTCCCCTTATTTAAAATAGAATGCGTGTTTAAATAGAGGCAGTCGATCAACCGAGCGATGTTGAGCGAGCAGGACCAAATAAGCGAGCGAGAAAAAGCGAGCAAAGCAAAAATGGTTGGGCTACCAACACATAATCTCATTATATGTATGTACTCATCATAAATAAACATTTATAGTACTTCCTCAACATTGAACATGATTATAACATAATATTGCAAGTGCACATTGGTAATAGTGTTCTATATTCTATGAGATGAGCTTAAATAGAAATACTTTGGCTATCAACAACAGGTACTATATAGTTGAAGTGCATCACTTGAGAAAAACATAACCTCACTATATGTATGTATTGATCATTAATAAAGCTTTATAGTATCACCATAATTTTGAAGATGATTATAATATAGGCTTGTAAGTCTACATTAGTGATATTGTTATTTATTCTCATGAGATGAGATTGCATAGAAATGATTTGGCTACCAACAAGTAGTATATAGTTGAAGTGCATCATTCAATATAAACTTCAACATCGAACATGATCATAACATGTTATTGAAAGTCTACCTTGGTAAAAGTGTTCTATATATTTTCATCAGAAGAACTTGCATAGAAAACATTTGATTTTTTTTGTCCCAATATATAGATAGAGTTCTAACATGCTCCTATTAAGAGCGGCCTTGGTCTAAATCTAGTGCAAGAAACTAGCAAAAATTCCATTAACGCGCTACCTCTTTTGGCCCAAAAGATGAGAATTTTGACGTCAACACTATATTAGAGAATTAGGGAATTTTTAAATAGTTTGGGACTTCCCAATGTGGTTAAGATTTGCACAAATGCTAAAATATAAACCCATTACTTGAAAGTGGAATCCATCCTAAACAGGATATTAGGGAATCCTCCCAAGTTCCACTTTCAAATAAGGGTTCAATTTTTGGCCACATGGTCAAATCTTAAACCTTAACTTGAAAGTGGGACTTGAGTGATTCCCAAATTCCCCAATGTAGTGTTCGTCCTGTATCTTTTAATTTACAAATCCAAATGGGGTCATGTTACATATCAAAACGAATGGAAAGGCATGGTCACTATCCATGGAAATGTACTTGTCTATAAAATTCTCCAGTTCCTCATCGTTGCAAGTTTCATAGGTTGGAGTGTTCTCGATCCATGGTAGCCCATGGTCATGTTGGCTACCCCTATTTTGGAATTCTGTGACAAAGAAGAAGTCCTAGACCGACCCTAGTATGCTATCATCTTGGCACAGCAGTGTTTTTAGAGCTTTGAATTTGTGCACATAATACTGAGCTGTGGTGATTGGGTCAGACCTGGTGAGCTTGTTTGTTTCATGGGCAGGTTGATCACTTGGGCATTGCTGCTCTCTCCTGCATAATTGTTGCAGGGATGCTTGTAGTGGGGCCCACCTTTTTTTGGCTACTGATAGTGTTATGAAGAATGTAGGCGCACGTAGTTGCCTAACCATTGCGAAAACATTTCTCTTCAGACGTTGCTTGTAGTCTGTCGACGTTCTTAAACAGGTGAAGTCTCGGTAGCCAATCTTTGATTGTAGCAACTTCTCGATGTTTGTGTGCTGTATAGCAATCCATGCTTGCAGTTCCTTACCTTGTAGTTGCCCTTTTCTCATACGGACCCAAGACGATGAAAGTATTTGGCGGATGAGCACTTTCATTGTTTTGAAGAAGAGGTTCTCTATTGATAATGCAAACCTTATGTCCTCATTGCGCAGTTCCCACTTCACTATGTCCTGGTACGTTGTTTGGGGTGGAATGCTATATGAACGAGTGTGGCCATAAAACAGTGTTGGAAAAACTAGCTCTTTGCAATGTGTGTCTTTGAAAATGCCCAAAGGCGAGAATCCCTCGAATGGTGCAACTACTATCGATGTGGCCTCATAGTCAATAACTTGTTGGCTTGAGTAAATCCCATGGACCAAAGTGTTTGTTTGCAGGTCATCGTCGGGGTTTTCCCTACTTTTATGCGAAAATGGTGCACTTTCCACTGCTTTAGCTGGTTGGATTTCCAAAATTTGTTGTAGCCATTCATCATTAATTTGTACATTGTTGTCCTTGTACAGTGGTGTTTTTAGCATCTCATGCACATGGTTCTTGTAGGCCGGACCAACCCGCTGATGTAGCTGTGCTCGTAAATGCAGCTGGCGCTTGATTACTACTGCAATTGTGGCACTTTCACTTAAGAAACGTGGAAGAACTCGCTGTGCTCTGTCAATATCTGCAAATACATTTACTACGCTATCGTGAAGCTTGAGCTGGCCTTTGTATGATAGCTACCTCATTTGAGTGAATGGTATCCTAATGGAAATTAGTCGTTCCTCTATTTTATTAAGAGTGCTTGTGTGTTTTGTTTTGGTGCACGTTTGTACATTCTTTCTTGAGAAAATCAACACCTTTGTATTTTGGATTTGTCCATAGCATAGGGAACATACACAATGTTTCTCTAGCAGGACGTTTTTTGGAATAATGTCTTGTGCAATTGCGAATTCTTGTGCCCCAAGGTTCGAACACCTTAGTTTCTTTTTGAAGGTCAAGCGCCTGCAACACTTGCAAGAATATGTAGGTGTGTCCTCAACTTTAGCAAGATATGCCTTGACTGATTTGCTCAAGCCTCTTTTTCATTTTGACGGATTGTGGACTCGTGTTGCATGGGGCTCATCAACATTGTTTCGGGCAGTTGGGGGTGCAGGCGTTTGTGGTGCTACAATTGTTGTATTGTTTGCATGCTCGCTTTCAATAGGCTTAAAGTATTCTTTGTTCCTTAGCTTGTATATTTTGTTGCATATTTGTGCGATTGAGTAGGTGTTGCTGGGTTGTTGTGCTTGGAAAACCTTGGCAGTTTGGCTTGCTGGAAATCTCTCCTGGCCATGCATAAGCTGAAGCAAGGAAGCCACTTCGTGTGCACGCAGGTTTGTTTCTCCTTTGTGTTTAGCATTGGCAGGACTGTAGGTGGTGTTGTGGACTCGTTTATGAGGAGCAAGCATTTCTTTTTATTTCGGATTTCTTGAACTTTCATGGTCGTGGCTAGTGAACGTCCATTGTACGTGAAGACTGTGAAAGACCGTGATGTTTCCTCGTGCAGTCTGACAAGGCACTTATACAATGTTGAGTAGTAGGTGGCCAAGCCTTCTTGACGAGCAATGTTGTTGTCCAAGTCGTTGAGCTGCAAATTGTAGCTTCTAATGTCGGGCCCAAACGTCAATGCAAAAAAAGCCTCTTCTATTATTGGTGCCACTGTTGCGTGCTGGCTAGCAGGGTAGAAGCTGGGAAGGCAAGCCAACGTGTTGGTGTTTTGTGGGAACCACGCAAGGAAGTCCAGGTTCCAATCAACCTTTTCAGCTCCGATGTCGATGTTTAAATCCATTTGGTATTGCAAAGTTTGTGAAAAGATAGTGCGAGCTGCAAACTGTTTTGTTACCTGTACAGGTTTTTGTATTCTTTATTTTTGATAGCATGGTGATTTGTACAAAGGGGAGGCTAGATATGCCTTTGGCAGCGGGTATGTACAAAGGCACACCAAACTATGTGGCAGGAAAGGAAGGCAAGCGAGGAAAGCTTGTGTATGTACAAACCAGAAGAAGCTATATAGCATATCCTAACTACGTAGCCTTTACAAAGTTTGTGACGTAGCATGAACTATTCACTGAGAACTCTCCTGCTGGGTGTTTGTTGAGCAACATTGACCTTGTCGCAGTGACGCTTTGACTATGGTATTCCAAGAATGGACTATGAACACTAAAGACCTCATCCACATGAATGCCATGAAGCTGCTAAGCGACTTGGTTGCCGTCGCGTAGCGTGACACAACTTTTCAAGCACGGCACTTGGAGAACTGTTTGTACGCTATCACAGTTGTAGTAGAAAGGCCTCGCAGGGTCCCGGCTTACTCGTGCTCCTCCGCAAGCATCGCACTGATATTTGACCAAGGGATTATTCAAGCCAGAGAAGTGCAGAACTCTAGACACCTGAGTGAAAACAGATGGAAATTTAGTACAGTTGGGACATGACACCAATGGATGCGAGGTTGGTGCAAGTGCATTTGTATACCTTCTTTCCGTATACTAGTGACACTTGCCGCAAGAAGGCGTTCTCCAAAGACGTCTGCAGTGTGCCTTGTGGAACTGTCCCGAGAATGGTGAAGTCAAACACTCCTAGAGCGTGACAGGTCCGCATGTAAGAAATGTTATTGGCCATGTACATCACAATTCCCTCATCAATGAACTCCTCGATGAGCTGCGCAAGTGTTTGCCTTCTATCTGCGAACGAATGACAGCTGCAACATAGACAATGCAAGTGATGACATGGTTGCAAACGATGATTTCAAGGAGGCGGATCTATGCTGCGATATGGACATACTGTTGCACGGTCCTCAGGATTAGGACCATCTGCGACAATGATTTAATTTGTCGATGGGCGATCTAGATCAACTTTCATGATGACAAATGTGATTGTGTCAATTACCGAGGTGAAAGGTGCTTTAAGGTTTTCTAACTGGTATGCTGCACTGGGCACGTATAGGCGGATCACATTGTTGGGGATGAAAGAAATGTTGCCCTCGAAAGGCTCGCCTCTAATTATTACTATTGTTGCGTCTAGGTGTAGGAAAAAAGAAGAAGTTCTGCCCTCGCTTGAGCCTCGCTTTGCAACAGATGGACCTTCTACCCTAATGAAATCATCCACTTGCAATGCATCACGAAACTGGGGCACAAACACATGTAGAACATGCAGCATAATTATTTGGTCACACTCCCGGTCTGTTAAATCTAATCGCATGAACATGGGATATGTAGCATCCTTGGCTTTGAATGTCCCATACTTTGCGAGCACTTTCCCCTCAAAGGCAAAGCGGTACGGGATGTACTCTGACAATGCTCGATGTGTTGCTGCTCCCATGGGCTTGAGGTTGAAGAAGCTAATTCTCTCCTTGCTTTATAGTGTTCGTCTTTTGTTGCAAAGTTTGCAAGATGCATAATTCTTAGTAAAGACGAAGCAAAGTGTTAACGACTTGATTTTGCAATTTGATCGTACTTTAGTTTCTCAAGCAATATAGCAAAACCCAATGTTTATGATGGAAAGAGGAGTAGGTACTCTACTTGAAGGCTTTGCAAGTGTTAATTATTGAATTGCTTTTTGGATCCCATTTCAAAATAGTGCAATGCTTAGAAAGGGAAGTCATAGCTCGATGTTTTGAGAAAGCGTATTAGATAGGGAAGTAATCAAACATCCTACACACAGAACGACCTAGAAGCACTTCACACACCAAACGCGGGTGCAACAATAACGGGGCGGAGAAGGTTCTAGTTTCCTACGTGACAATGATCAGCGTCCACGGTGGCATTTTTCGGAAATGCTGACGTAGATTATGTTAATACAAAGATGGCACAAGCCACCGGGCTGCATATGGACTCGCATAGAACGTAAAAAATCGGCTGCGAAGACATCTAAATAAAATGGAGAAAGATGATTTCTCACCACGAGGGTAAATACAAACGAAATATGTGAGACTATTGTTTTTTAAGCAACCCATCGATGAGATTCTGAGAAGAGAACATGCGTAATCACAAACAATACCTATGATCACCGAGGTAGGAAGGATCAACGTAGTTGGATGCCTACATTAGCATAATTGCCAAGAAACCACTTCTAGAACCTTACGAGAAATGGATCGTGAATTCATGGATTATGTGACTATCAAACCGAAGAGGAGACTATTTATAGAGCACAGACACACCCAATATGAACGTCGACATATCTTCAGGCGTGCCGTTATCGCCGAGCCAACAGTTTGGATAGATTACGGGAATGAACTGTACACGTATATATAAAGAGCACCATAGTCACAAGCATACTGATCCGCTAAGACAAAGGGAGGTCTGCAAGCAGAGAAATCGGTGATCCATGGTGATCATCACGAGCTAAAATTCATGTTGCAAGAACGCATCGAACAGCCAAAAGCTACAGCTCAGTAAGAGAAATCACGAGCACTGGTATAGCTACTCACTGGGTTTGTTACCGGGAGAGAGGTCTAGAGTAGAGGGCCATAGAGATCGGGGACTCTAAAACTCTGCACAAAGTAACGAGGCTGGCATGTCTACCAGCCGCTGAAACAGCACTATAGCCACCTGCAAGCAGAGGACGAACAAGCCGGGGAGTGGGAGAGGCTCCGGTGAGTAAGCTCCTTGAACTGGGACTACGTGAGCTCCTTTGAGGACTTTGCTTACTGTTGGGACCTTTTCCAGAAGAACTAGGAACAAGACGAGAGGACGAAGCTAGAAGAGCACTCTTGTTCTCACATGCCTGGCTTTCGTTCTGTGTCTTCATGAGCCAAAACTTCTTAATGTGACTATGTCCACACACTCTGGACAAATGGGAGGGAGCTTGCAACATGATTGCCATTTCTTGCTTGCGGATCTTCACAAGATGGTCTCAGGAAGCGGCGCTGGCAGCGACTTCCAGGGTTGCACCAAGAGCTTTGCCTGAAGCTCTCTCAATCTCCCGAAAGCACGAGAGAAGATCATGGGAGTAAGAAGACAGACGGCGTACTATCGAGCCTCAAGCCTCAACGAAAGAAAACAGAGAGGAGAAGAAAGATAGTGAAGAAGAAGGAGAAACGAGACACCATGCAACACGCCAGGTGGAACACAACGATTGCTCAGTAGAGGAACAGACCGTGGAGCACGGATGCAATGGATTATCTACCAATAAAAAAAGAACACGTTAAAAAACAACCACAATTTAAAAATTACAACAATTTCGCTTCTACCTAAGCCTCAAGAGCCTTAACTTAGGCCTTCCAAGGCAAGCCAACAACCTCAATTTAAAAATTACAACAATTTCTTGCCTTAACTTACGCCTTCCAAGGCAGGCCAACAACCACATTTTAAAAATTACAACAATTTCTTGCCTTAACTTAGGCCTTCCAAGATTACTAAGGCCTACCAGTTGGGGGCAGGCGAAAAATGAGGTGACTCGAGACTTTGAATTTTGAAATGGTCAGCTCAAGGAGGCCTAATTTCAAGTCTTTCAAGATTGAGAAAAGGTGTCAATATCGATGAGTCTTCGGTCTAGAGCAGCTCATGAGCTGTTATCGTGCATTTCGTCACAATTTTGTTATCTTTGAATAAGGTCTTCTACTCAATTCAATGCTGTCCAGCTTCATGCGTCTAACTGGTTCACAAAATTCAGCTCGACGCAGGTCCGCATACGCATAGTCGCTCGATGCTTTCACTTGGGCTGAAAAATTTTCAGTCGCAAATTGTCCAGCTTCAATGAAATTCAGTCCACGCCCCTCTCGGCTAGTCTGTCTTCTTCACGCGCCTTGCAAATTTCAGCTCAATTTCGCTGTTGCTGCTCTGTTGAACTTTTCAAAGATTTAGCTTCGCTTACTTAAAGCTACATTTGAATAAGATCTTCAGCTTCGCTTAATTAAAGCTACATTTGAATAAGGTATTCATCTTCGCTTAATTAAAGAAATGAACTTCTACCGGCTAACTCGTTCCAAAACAATTCAGCTCCACAATATTGCAATGCGTATAAGGTTCGCAAAGTCACTGCTGCTGCTCCTTGAACTTTTCACCTCAATTTCGCTGCTGCTGCTCTGCCGCTCCTTAAAATTTCACGTCAATTTCGCTGCTGCTGCTCTCTTGAACTTTTCAAAGCTTCAGTTTTGCTTATTTATAGCTACGTTTGTTTGATCGTTGCCCATCCATCGTTTACGATGCCATCCTATATATAGCATTTCCCAATCTTTGCCCCTGGAAGAAGTTCTGGTTCAGTGGCTGCACCCAGATGATTAACACGGACACTTGGCATCGTAAGGTGTCGTGCAATTCGTCCTTTTGTCCTGCATAATCATCTGGGTGGAAGCCGTTGAACTTCACATTTCTGTGTGTACACGTGTCCGCCCTGTCATGAGAATTTGGCTGCTTTATAGATCTTAAGTTTGCATCAATTGTTTCCCGTTGCTATACGCTTGCTATATCCGACCCTGGTAGCTAATTCCATGAGGCGGCTTTGCAGAAATTGGAAAGCAAACGTACGCTTCTATTGAATTAATTGAGGACGACTTATGATTCGCGTGCTACAGTTTAGGTGCTTGTAACAGGTGCGAATTGTTAAAGTTGTGCATACTACGATGGATTCCAGGAGCTAGTGCAGTTTCTAAGAAACTTGATGCAACTAGTCGTCAAATCTACTTTTGACCACTAGTCCTGCGCTCTGTCGGACCTTCTGCTAGGTTTGGATGCCACATCCATCTGCCGTGATTTCTAACATCTATCAGCTGGGGTTCCCCATGTTTCAATGTAATGTGAGTGTATATTTCGCAGATAGCGATAAACTATACCGGGTAAACGATTTAAAAGGATTTCTTTGACACAATATTGTAAAAGTACGTTTGTGCATACTTTTGGTTCGTTACGTAGTATATCATTGTGTACTCCCCTCCACTTCTATCTCATATCTTCTGCATAGTGGCTTCTTGTTCTTGTCTCGCCCCTGTTGGCATGCCGTATGATGAAGTATTTCGATTCGACATTATGTGCGGAACTACTGTTCCGAACGAAAGGCTCCCTGCCCACGGTGGTTTGAATTTCAACATGCTCCAAAATTGATTTGCTTTAAGCATTCCTTAGATTATAGTATGCTGTATTGAGCTATATTTCTAAACTTCTTTGCAAGTTTTTCTTTCTCTACCAGGACAGTTGTGTGAATTGAAATCCCTTGATACGTACTAGTGCGGACAAAACCCATGAGAATGACAACGAAATGGCAGTCACAGAAGTCAGAAAATTCCAGGACCCGGGCCTATTCAACAACTACTGCTCGTCAAGTACCAGATCAGTCGATAGAAAGGCTCGACTAGCTCTCCTTGTAGTGAAACATATCTTTTGGATGAAATTTCAGCGCATTCCACTGCGTCATATTTCTAATCTGCAGAAATACAAATAAGATGATCCCACAAATACGAAAGATTGAGATGACCCGGAGATCGTGAAGTCGCTACATGTCCTGCAAGTCAGATAGATTTGAGTTGGTTTCTGGAGGAACTATCTGCATGCATTGATTTCAATCTGATGGTGCACATTGATAAGGTTAAATTGAAGGAGTCTGGTTAAATTGAAGGCCCCGAAATGTTTCAATAGTCTCGTTAATATATCAGACAATATGCTGAGTTTTGGAATCCTCTAGTACTATGTTGTATTTTTCTCATATTCTTTCCATGTGTTTTCTTATTATTCATTTGCTATAAGAACAAGCTTTCATTATATTGTTTTTTTTTTGGGGTGAAAAAACTAGAAAGTCGTATTAAAAGAAAAGAGGGGGGAAAATTTTTTAGAGCCTACAAGGCTCGATATGCCACAGCTACCTCAGGCCATTTGTGGCTATAAAAACTCAACACATCTAGAATTTCACTTTGGAAATCCGTGACCAAATTGCCACTAATGGGCACCCCTTGAAAAATGAGGGGCGCAACAAGCTTTAGAATCCCATATACTCTATCCCATGCTATTTCTTAATCTTTTAATCATCAATGCCATGCGTGGTGGGTGAAGGGGCAAGGTCCATACCCTCATCATTGGGTGACAAACAATCAAGCAATATTGCAAGCACTACTTCAACATGTTCACGCAGAGCGAGGTTGAGAAGAGTTGTTCAAAAAGGTGCTTATGAAGTTGCTTGATGCAAGCACATCCAAACGGCAACTATTGATTTAAGACTAGTGAGCCTTTCATGGGGGCATTAGGAAAAAAGGGAGCTCATTTTGGGGCCTTTTAGTCCAAAAGGAAAATAGCCCTCCACCAATCAAAGGAGGGCCAACGTAACGTTGAAAAAATCAAAAAAAGAAGAGGAAAAGAAATACCGTCGAGTTTGCATTCAATGAGGATACTTGAGCTACTTTATTATATCTGACATACGATGTCTGGTCCAACCTGTCAAATCACTATACAGGTGGCTTTCTAGGCCTTTTTGGCCTTTTTCGAGCCTTCGGGGGGCCATTTTCGGTGTTTCAAAAGTCTTTCCAAGGGTTTTGCTCCGGACGCACTGGTGATGTTAGAAATACCAAATTATGCACCGTACGTTAGTGGGGCTATGTAATATTTTATTGTTTTAGAGGAAAGAAAAATGAAGAAATCGTGAATTTCTCTCAGGGCCCCAAAATGAGCTCCCCTTTTTCCTAATGTGACACAGAAATGAGCAATCATAAATGATGCAGTCCCATGATATGTGATGCACACAAAGGCGTGCTTTATATACTACTTCATGGATCCTTTTTCTGTACATAACTCTCTCTTTGTACCATTTTGCGGCAATCAATATTTTGTGTAGCTTGCTTCTGCCCATGTACATTCCCATGTGGTAATACTGTTTGTCCATGAGACGAAAAGCAAAAAATTAAATACTAGAGCTGTATTTTGCTCTTTATTCAAGGTAATCATAAAATTTATCGTAATAAATTCAAGGTATCATGAAGCTGTACTTTATTCAATGTAACCATAAGTGTGTCTTGCTCTTCATATTATCAACCAGTTACACTTTCCATAAAAGAAAGCAAGGGGGAAAGGAGGGAGGGAGGGATGCCTAGTATAGACATACAAAGTCTTTCTTTATTGAAAACTTTCATGCTTTAATCTAAAATTATAGACACCCCTACTACCATTACCACATGTAATGGCTTTTCCATGCTCTAGCTTCCTACTTTAGAATCACAAGTTAAACGTCCTCCTCAAGCACAAAATGTTATTGCCAAACTTTTATCCAATCTTATGTTAATTGCCAATTCTAAAGCATGAACAACATTTATTATTTTAAAAAAATATTTTTGGAATTTCAAAAATGTAAAAAACATTCAAATCATTCAAAATCATGTCTTTTGCAATCGGGTAGCTGAAACTGGTTGATTGGCCAACTATCACATGGTGCTTCCCAATTACCGTGTGGTAAATTCCATATACAATGCGTTGTTCTTAATAAACCATGTGGTAAATTCCATATACAATGCGTTGTTTCAATTACCGTGCTTACCAATTACCGTGTGATAAATTCCATATACAATGCGTTGTTCTTAATAAATCGTACGGTAAGTTGCATGTACCGCATAGTAAATTGTATACATCGCACGATGTTTTGCATGAAGGAGTGTGTGACACACTGCAAAAGGGAGCCAGACGATTTGCCATAATAACCGCACAGTAATGGGATGTTATCCTGCTATATTTTTGGCTTAGGCCTATAAAAAGGGGGCCCATCGCAAATCATTCATAGTTTGTTCATTCATTTCTTGCTTTTGAGTCACTTTCGGTGAGTTTCTAGCTTCTAGTTTTTGTTTTTGTTACTATCAAGCAGGGCTGGGGGTGTGACTCACGGTTGCACGCCTTAATCAACTCACCCTATCTTTTGTTTGTGTTTGTCATTCAGGGCCAGGTGTGTGGCTCATAGTTGTTGACCTTGATCACCTCACCTTGTTTGACATGTTTGTTTTAGGTTTTTGATTTTTTCTATTTTTTTTCTAGTTTGTCATTCAGGGCTAGGTGTGTTGCTCACGTCTCTTCGTGCTCCTCAAGCTCTCTTGGAAGTTGGAATGTGCACAATTTTGTATTCCTATCATGAAGCTATTAGGTGAGTCCTTGTTTCTCTTCACAAGATAGCTTGTTTAATTACATAAATCATTTCTCATTTCTTCATTCACTTTATTTATTTAAAATAAAAAACCACATGGTGCGATGTAATTTGCCATGGGTTGCAAGAGAACTAGACAGAGGCTGTGAGATAGGAAAGTTGATATACCTAGTCTAGGTACAAGGAGGATGTTGAAGGCCATGGAAATCAATGATACAATATGAACAGCAATGGAAGATTCATTTGCAATTTATGTAGAGAGAGAGAGACAATGCCTGGAAAAATGCCTCCTTACATAGCGACTAGCCTCAGAGGCAGTAGATGCATAGATGTAGAGGGAGAGACAATGCCTAGAAAAATGCCTCCTTACATAGCGACTAGCCTCAAAGGCAGTAGATGCTTGGAAAAATGCCTCCTTACATAGCGTCTAGCCTCAAAGGAAGTAGATGCACCCATTCGAGTAGTGCCATTAAAATGTAGAACACGAGCTTTGGTTTTGAGGCAACAACATCAAGTCCTTTGGGGAATTAATAGGCTCATGTCCTTAGAAGATTTACCATGCAGCTAAGGATTCATCAAGTGTGCACTCTTCCAAGGGTGCTTACCTTAGATTAGCTAGCTACAAAAAGAGGAAGTGAGGAAGTCATCACTACAGTGACATTTTTCTAGCACAATTACATGAGAATTTATCCAAATAAGAAGAACATTTATAGGCTACAAAGGGGATGCAAGAAGCACACATAACACATCATACACATGCTTGACTTAATGAAGGTCAGTAGTCAGACTTGCAGTGCTTAAATTTGGCATTATGCTGGTTAATTTTCATTTGCATCTTATGATTATATATATATATATATATAGTTTTTTTTTGGAGGGGGGAAGAGAGAGAGAGAGAGAGAGAGAGAGAGAGAGAGAGAGAGAGAGAGGGGGGGGGGGGTAAGGGGAGAGAGGGAAGGAGGGAGGGAGCGAGGGAGCGGGGGGGGAGAGAGAGAGAGAGAGAGAGAGAGAGGGGGGGGGGAGGGGAGAGAGGGAGGGAGGTAGGGAGCGGGAGGGAGGGAGGGAGCGCACGCGAGAGAGAGAGAGAGAGAGAGAGAGAGAGAGAGAGAGAGAGAGAGAGAGAGAGAGAGAGAGAGAGAGAGTTCTTTTCTAAGCCTAGCGGTTGGAATAACAACCACCATGCTTATTGTAGTTCTGAAACAATGATTGTGCCATGTGTGCAGTGTGGTCTAAAGTACTAGTCCTAGCACATGAAAAAAATCCTCAGTCTACCAACAATAGAAAATTTCTTGTGTTGCTAATTAGGAACCTTGACTATAGAAAGCAAAGATCAATCACTTGAGATTGTATGGTTTCGTAACTAAGGGCCAATGCATAATTGCATGTAGCCATCTTTTGTGAAGTTCAGGGTGATGATCGTGACCCAATATTTGTTTGCTAGTTTAGCCACCATGCTGGGTGTGTCAGTTTGCAGAGGAATATTGTTTGTTGAGTCCATGAGGTTACAACTTGTTGGGGAGTCTTGTAAGTGGAAAGAGAGAGAGAGAGAGCTACTTCTCGAGAAGGGGATAAATTGATAACCAAAAGGGGCCAATACTTATAGCCACCATGCTCGTTGTCTACTACTATTATACTGGTTAAATTTCATTTGCATTTTACAAAATTTGGGGAGGTGGTTGATATTCAACCACCATGCTGGTTGTCAAAACCGTGCCAATTGCAGCTTGATGTGTTGATTCAGCTGCATGAGAGAAAATTGGCTTAATTAGAGGACATGGACATGGTTGAAATTGGCCACCTTGCTAGCACTACCAACTAGTAATGCGCATATGCATGAACTCTAGCTACCATGCATGATCACAACCACTGCGTGGTCTAATGCAAAGATTGAACTATAAAAGTTCCTAAGAATTATACAATTACTGGGATTTTTTAACCTAACTAGTTATTTTATCAAATTTTTAGTCATCTACCATGTGCTATGGTATTCAATAGGCTTAATTCACTACTACACACGGGCCCTATTCCGATGCTTAAGCACTGACTTTTAGCATGCACGGGATGCTAATCATCGGTAATCAAAGCGGGATTCGTTAAGTGTCACTATATAGCGACTTTAGATAAGTGTCACTACATAGCGACGTTTAAAAAGCATCGCTATATAGCGACACTTATTAGACTTGTGAATGGTCATTATATAGCGACACTGAGACAGTTTCCTATAGCAATGTTTTATAGAGAGTGTTTTTTCCCATACCGACCTTAAAAGATAGTTTTTCCCAATGACAATTTTTTTCCTTTTCATACATGTTTGATCCTTTGAGAGAATAAAAGTACAAGAGCATGTACATCAAGTTTGAAGCTCATATATATTCATGTCCAAGTTTGAGATGAAAAAAATCAATGAAGAGCATTTACATCAACGGGAGCCAAGTCTAACGCACCAAACAAGTCTATCTCTAACTCTATATCGAGTTGATCTCCTATATCATCATCATACTGTAGCATCATATGTTCACCTAAGACTTGATCATCTTCATCAATAAAGTGTGGTGATTCTTGATGATCGTCATATTCTTCTTCCTCAATATCATAATCTCCATCTTCCTCCTGTACCATGTCATTATGCGCATCTTCCTCTTGGCTCATATTGTGATCTTCATCTTCTTCGCTAGATCCATCTGGATCAATTGGATCCGGCATTGGTAGTGGCATCTCCATATCCACATCTCTATCTTTAAAAACTTGCTTACTTCGTGGTGCAACTTGGATCACGTACCACCATCTTGGATCAAAACAATCCGGATGAAAAACCATCTATATTGAAGATGGGTGCCAAATGCCATCAATTATATATATGAAACTATGCTTAAGTACATGTATCAATGGATCTTTAAAAACAAAAGCTTCGATTAATTAAATCATTAGTATGCACCTACTCACAATGCTCGAGAAGAACAAAAGTATCACTTTCATCGGTCCAAAGTTTGGTGGAGTCTATTGTAAAGAAACCGCTACTATCTTTCTCACTCTCGCATGGCGACCATTGTAAATAGTTTTAAACCATTTTACATCAAGAATGAAAATACTAAATCGTCTGGAATCAATTTCATAGATTTCGCGTATGGTTCCACAATAATCCAACTATGAGGAGAGAAGATTGGTATCCAAAGCACTTGCTCGGCTATCTTGTGTGAAGTTAGCCATGACTCCACAATCATACGTGACTCTCTTTGAATCGATGCGTTCCACGCAAAAATATCGTCCATACGACCATAATGCACTATACTTTTTGTACTGCAAAAGAGCATCATTAAAACAATGAAGATGCATCTATTTTATAGTGTATATTGCCACAAATAATTACTTAATTACGTCAAGAGGTAAGAAAGCCAGTTGTAGCCAATCAAGTGACATGTGAGTGGGAAGAAGGGCGAGATCCCGTGGATATGGTTGCGATTGCCTGTAAATTACTTTGAATCTCTTCCTTGCAACTATTCTTTCTGCTTTGACCGTTTTATATCTCTCAATCCACTTCTGCATCTCCTTGCTATTGAGGATACAAAACTTATTGAATTTCTCCATTTGCTCTTCGCTCATCTTTCTTTCAATCCCTTTTCCTTGGCGAACCTCGCCAACGATGCCATCATTATCCTTGTTATGCCAAGCCTACGGCATATTGGGATCCATGGATGCAAGAAACTCCGTGATATATACTAATGACTCTTACACAAGCCATCCCTCTGCCATGCTTGCTTTTGGTCTTGCTCTTTGTCTTACAAATCCCTTCAAACTTTTCATAAACCACTTGAGAAAAAACATCCACCTACTATGAATGGTACTTGCAATGGCCACCTCATCAACTATGTGCACAAGCAAGTGCACTTGAGTTGTCATAATGCTCGAGGGATAGTGCTTCTCAAGCAAGCATACGGCTTCGATGGAGTCCACCCTAGTCTTCTCGATGCTCAAAATGGAGATATCTTTTTGAGATATCCACCTATTTCACATGCCGATGTAAGATATATTCATAATCAGTGTACAGATTATTCAGCTTAAATTGAAGAAAATGCAATCAATGCGATTTGATATTAAGGAGATATTAAGCATACCTCACAATACCACTGATCTTGAATATAGCATTTCTAACATCTTCTTGTAAGCACCCTTTTACTATAATTGGGAGGATGAACTATCAAAGCAACAAAGAAGTCATGTCAATAATATAACATAATCATAATTACACTAACGCATCATGATTATCGGTACACTAATCCTACAGCTTAGAATACCTGTAAGACCTTGTGCCAATCATGGGACTTGAGCCCACTAAGCTTATTGTCCTTTGAAAATGCTCCTTTCAAGCAACGCATGTACCCTATGGGTGTTTGAAAAGAGGCAATGTCCGTTGCCTCCTCTCTCGTGGAGAGGATCCATGTTGCTTTCGGGAGGAGAACTTTTCCCGAAGCACACACTTGGGGCCACAAACAAGACATCCTATTCATAGCACGCAAGTCTTCTCACATTGCTCTCGAGTCTTTGGAACCAACCAAGTGTGCCCAAATAGTAGCCCCCACAAATAGTAACCACGTTGATGTCGTACTTCTCCCTTGCAATGAGTGCAATGACAATACAACCTCTCCGTAAGCCACTCTGCGCTCCTAGGCATTGGCGCATCATCTGACGAGCTTCCACTCGCCCCTTCCATCTGCATACCTCCAAAATCACAACATGAGCTGCAAGGAAATGTATTAAGATCCAAAAAATAGCCACCCATGACCTCCTTTCCTCTCTTCTAACAGAAAGTGCCCTGAATCATCGCTATATAGCAACACTTTTAGGATATAAATGTCGCTATATAGCGATTGACCAACATCGCTATATAGCAACGTTGGGGGCTAAAACCCGAAACCCCGCGCGATGCCGTCTTTCACATCTCTATTGTGGGAAAAGCAAAAATATCTCCTCCCACGACCTCGCTTTCCTCCTCTCTATTCCCCACTCCTCACCCCTACCCAACCCCTCTCCCAACACTTGTGCTCCCTCTCCACCCTTCTCCCTCTCTTCTTGTGTGAAAGGAAGTTTTTCAAGAAGGTGTGTCTCTTTAAGCAATGTAGGTTCATTTTTTGTGAGATTTCATTTTGTGAGTGTTGAAGCATTCCTCTTTTTCCCTTTTGTTATTTTCGTTATTTGCATTGGCCTGCAGCTAACGCCTTAAGCGCTAGCTGCAACAGTGATGGGCGTAGGAACCCTCTCTTCTCTTCTTCCCCTCTTTTCCTCTTTCCCCTCCTCTTTCCCCTCCTTTTTCCCTCATATGCTCATGCACAGGCATAAGCATATGCTTTCTCTCTTTTTCTCTTATGCTTATGCTCTTTTCCCCTCTTCTTTTTCCCCTCTTTCAATCTCTTTTCCCTTCTTCCTTCTCTTATTTTCCACTCTCTTTTTTCCTCTCTTTTTCTCCTCTTTTCATAAGCATATGTATTTGCCTATGCTTATGCTTATGCATGAGCATATCCTCATATGCTCATGCATAAGCACAAGCTTATGCTTTCTCTCTTTTTCTCTTATGCTCATATGCTCATGCATAAGCATAAGCATATGCTTTCTTTCTTTTTCTCTTATGCTTATGCTCTTTTTCCCTCTTCCTTCTCTTATGCTTATGCTCTTTTCCTCTCTTCTTTTTCCCCTCTTCCTTCTCTTCTTTTTCCCCTCTTTCAATCTCTTTTCCCCTCTTCCTTCTCTTATGCTTATGCTCTTTTCCCCTCTTCCTTTTCCTCTCTTTCAATCTCTTTTCCCCTCTTCCTTCTCTTCTTTTCCCCTCTTCTTTTTCCCCTCTTTCAATCTCTTTTTCCCCTCTTTCAATCTCTTTTCCCTTGTTTCAAACATATGCTTTCTCTCTTTTTCTCTTATGCATATGTTTTTCCTTCTCTTATGCTTATGCTCTTTTCCCCTCTTTCAATCTCTTATGCATATGTTTTTTCTTCTCTTATGCTTATGCTTATGCATGAGCATATGTCTCCTTCTCCTTTCCTTCTCTTCTTTTTCCCTCTCTTTCTCTCTTCTTTTCATAAGCATATGCCTATGCCTATGCCTATGCTTATGCTTATGCTTATGCTTATGCATGAGCATATGCTCATATGCTTATGCATAAGCACAAGCATATGCTTTCTCTCTTTTTCTCTTATGCTCATATGCTCATGCATAAGCATAAGCATATGCTTTCTTTCTTTTCTCTTATGCTTATGCTCTTTTTCCCTCTTCCTTCTCTAAGTATGCTTATGCTCTTTTCCTCTCTTCTTTTTCCCCTCTTTCAATCTCTTTTCTCCTCTTCCTTCTCTTATGCTTGTGCTCTTTTCCCCTCTTCTTTTTACCCTCTTTCAATCTCTTTTTCCCTCTTCCTTCTCTTCTTTTCCCCTCTTCTTTTTCCCCTCTTTCAATCTCTTTTCTGTCTTTCACACTCTTTTTCCCCCCTTTCAATCTCTTTTCCTCTCTTTCAAACATATGTTTTCTCTCTTTTTCTCTTATGCATATGTTTTTCCTTCTCTTATGCTTATGCTCTTTTCCCATCTTTCAATCTCTTATGCATATGTTTTTTCTTCTCTTATGCTTATGCTTATGCATGAGCATATGTCTCCTTCTCCTTCTCCTTCTCCTTTCCTTCTCTTCTTTTTCCCTGTCTTTTTCTCTTCTTTTCATAAGCATATGCCTATGCCTATGCCTATGCTTATGCTTATGCTTATGCATGAGCATATGCTCATATGCTTATGCATAAGCACAAGCATATGCTTTCTCTTTTTTTCTCTTATGCACATGCTTTCTCTCTTTTTTCTCTTATGCATATTTGGTTCTTTCCCCCTCTTTCAATCTCTTTTCCCCTCTTCTTTCTCTTCTTTTCCCCTCTCCTTCTCTTATGTTTCTCCTTCTCTTTTCCTTCTCTTATGCTTCTCCTTCTCTTATGCATATGTTTTCCCTCATATGCTTTCCGTCTTATGCATATGCTTATTTCCTTCTCCTTAGTCGTATTCAGTTCTTTTTTCACATGATCCTTAGCCGTATTTGGTTCTTTTTTTTTTCAAACAGATTCTAAATGGAACAACCATGCCCTCACCTATGGGTGTCCTCCCTAAACCCCAACCCAGTTCCCCACATCACAGGGATTATAGACATAGCTTCTTTGCTAGCTCATGTAAAAGAGAAGATTGCGCAAGAGAGTGACTGGGTGAAGTACAACGTGGGGGTGCATGCTTCTGGGTGGGATCCAAGCCGAAGGGTAGTGGAGCAAGGGCGATTGAGGAACACATGACACAACCTATGGGATCTCCGTAGGTTGTGAAGAGACTGCCACGACCGGTCGAGCCTCAAATATGATTGTGTAAAGGACATAATGGATTGTGTGGAGGCATTCGTGGATTGCGAGTACATAAAAATCACTGAAGAGCATGACCGCATATTAGAAGAGGTGGAGGATGAGGTCCCCAGTGACCCACCTGGCGGTGTGGAGGAGAAAAGTACCTCAGACAGTAATGCAGAGCAGTAGACCTCCTCCACCATTTTGGCATTTTTGGAGAATGTCTCTTTTGGAGATAAATTTTGCCTAAGCATACTTTTGGAGACATATGTTTTTTATATACATAATTTTGGAGACATACTTTTGGTCTCTATTTTTTATATATATATGAAAATCTTATTGGATTCCACTTGCCTTTCGTAAATATTTGTCTTTTCAAAACTGGCTTTTCATAATTGTCTTAAGTAAATAATTTTCCTTTCATATTTATCCTTTATGCGTTGATGTCATTTCATAATTTTCACAAGTGATTAATTGCCTGCCCCCGTAATTTCTTGAGTTTGAATTTCATAATTGTCTCAAGTAATTGATTGTCTTTCCGCTTCTTACCCACTCTTGTTTTTTTTTTTCGTGTTTGTGTCTACGTTTGTCCAATCCCCCAAAATTAGACATGGGATCATGTCGCATGTTCGACGAGGGTGGAAACCCTCGTAGGAGGATACATCATGATCTCTACTCTCTGAAGGACTTTGATTCCACTCAAGCGACACCTCAGGGGCCTACCCCTACGACTGCCCTTGGCCTGACTCCTCTTGGACGTAGCATTGTGACTACTCCTCGCGGAACTCCTTTGCTAGCACCCATAGCTTTGTCGGGAGTCCCAACAAGTTTATCGCACAAATGATCGATGCAGACGCAACGAGATTCTTCTCTCTACTATCCCAAAGGACCTCAGTAAATCCCTCTTCTACATCGACGGCTGGACCTACTATCCAGCAGTCCCCTCTAGCCCCTTCAACTGAGGGGTCATCACCTAGGTGTGCCCATTATAAGGGAAGGAAGAGTAGGAAGGGTCACTTATGTTGTGCTGACTCAGGAGATGTAGACGAGTCATCATAGTCACATCCCTACAGATCTCCACTTGGTCCCGAGACCCAATACTAGTCAGGTCCCTTTCCCTCTCCTACTCCTACTGCTACTCCTCGCTCCGTAAGCACTCGTAGTAACACCACTCGCTCTGACTCTGCTACTACCATGAGTCCTCCTTACCCGGTCGAGGACCTGTCCTATGAAATCATGATTGCTGGAGAGATAATAGAAAATAAAAACGGCTCAGCAGTGATGGCCACCATGAGGCGATTGATGAGCCACCACTTCAGGAGCGGCATAGCTCTACTGACTAGCGGTACCAAGATGACCAAAAGAAGCAAGTAGTCATCAATGAATTGAAAAGACAATATCCTAACCCCCCGAATTGGGAGTTCAATTCGGATTACATGAAAGAGCGCATGGGGGTCCTCTTGAAGCATCATAGGTCAACGTTGCGTACTTCCATTGCAAAGGGGTAGGCGAACGGTTGGTGTTTGAGGCAACCGTGGTAAGTCTACTTCTTCTCATTTAATGTATTGTTCTATTTGTTTTACTACATATTGCATGCATTTTATCTAACTCTCGTAAATTGGGCCCACAGCAAGCTGCGATGGGTCGCCTTTCCACATGCCTATTTCTATGCTTCTATATGTCTATATGCCTATGTGAATGCCAATATGGCTATGCTTCTACGGAAATTATGCTATGCTTTATGAATGCCTTCTTTAGTCTATGCATGAAATAAAAGTATCATTCTATGTCACCCTCATGTACCCTCATAGATGTTGGAAATGCCTCTATGTTTTTTTATGCTTCTATGTTTCTATATACCTATTTAAATGCCCATCCTTCTATATGCCTATGTCAATTAATAGTTCAACAAA